>NW_015631724.1:450000-454192 GCF_001515625.1 Sinocyclocheilus rhinocerous
TTCGTTCATCACGTGACAGCCCCATAAGTTTAACCAATGCAGTCTGAGCCGGAAAGAGACTTAATAATAATAACCAACTCTTTATTACCTTTGTTACAACATTCAGTGTTATGGAAAAGAACTATCATGAAAGAAATTCACACATTTATAAACTGTAAGAAGTAAAAGCTACAATTTGAGACCAGAAACACATCACATAACTGTAAGAGTAAATAATAATGATAATAATGAGGATAATAATAACTATGCACCCGTTTGTTAGGAAGCTTGTGAATTAACTAATTTCTCTATCCAACGCTGTCACGTTACGTGACAAAAGAACGAACGATTCGAAAGACTCGAGAGATGAACTAATCAATTATCTTTCTGGCTCAGACTGCATTGGTTAAAGCGTATGGGGCTGTCACGTGATGAACGAACGACTCAAACCCGAAGACTTGTCAGATAAGAGGGTGAGGTGAGCTAATCATGGACTGAAGAACAAAGGTAAGTTTACAATGAATTCATCTTTTCTGTTTCTTATAGCACATCCACTTCTTGTCTGAAAGGAGACGTGCAGGAATTCCTGAAGCCTGGCAAAGAGATGCAGCGTCTCGTTCCCCTTCTCAGGGAACCATGGTTACATGCGTAACCTGAGATGTTCCCTTTCGAATGGGAACTCTACGCTGCGTCCCCTAGAGGGTGCTTTGGGGAACGGAATACCCACGCCACCATGCTGAAGGGATGAGTGCCTAAATGGCTGAACCAAGTCAAAGACTCAGAGGAGTCCTACCCCTGCACCAGCAACGTCATAGACCGGAGATTCTCAAGAACGGAGGCCTCAACAGGAAGCCTGACTACATTCTTATTGAGTTCACATTGAAGAAAGCTCACAGAGAGTCCAAAATGGCCCATGAAGCTCTGGAGAGTGGAGGCTTAAATAAAATACCTCTTAAAAGAGAGGCAGCCTAGCAACACTCATACTACCTAGCCAATACCAAGCTGAGCTTTAGGAGCAGAGGCCTCAGCATAACGCCTTTCTAAAACGAAAGGAGGCCTAACTACACCCCACACTCAGGACGTCTTGTAAGGAGGCTCACAGAGAGCCTACAACGCACAGATACTGCCCTAGCGGAGCCCTTGGCAAGCGGAGGCCTCAAATAAAACAACTCTCTATAGCGAGAGGAGGCCTGACGACGCTCACAGTAGATGGCCGAGCTCAGGAGCGGAGGCCTCAACACGACAACTCTCTAAACAAGAGGAGGCCTTACTACACCCTACACTCAGAATGTCTTGTAAGGAGGCTCACAGAGAGCCTACAACGCACAGATATTGCCCTAGCAGAGCCCTTGGCAAGCGGAGGCCTCAAATAAAACAACTCTCTATAGCGAGAGGAGGCCTGACGACGCTCACAGTAGATGGCCGAGCTCAGGAGCGGAGGCCTCAACATGACAACTCTCTAAACGAGAGAAGGCCTAACTACACCCCATGCACAGAACATCTTGTAAGGAGGCTCACAGAGAGCCTACAACTCACAGAAGCTGCCCTAGCGGAGCTCTGGCGAACGGAGGCCTTAATGAAATAATTCTCTATAACGAGAGGCCAGAACAAGAGGAGGCCTAACTAACGATTGCAAAAGATGGCTCCATGCCAGGATGTCTCTTACAGACAGACGCCGTCCTAAGCGGAACTCTTAGCAAGTGGAGGCCTCAACTAAACTAATTTTCTATAGCGAGAGGACGCCTAACGACGCTCGCAGTAAAATTTTTTTTTTTTACTCTCATGAGCCTACAGCTCACACACGCTGTCTTCGCGGAGCCCTGGCAAGCAGCTGTAATACTATATTAGAGGAGCCCTAGGCGAACGGAGGCCTCAAATAAATAACCTTCTGTAGTGAAAGGAGGCCTGACGACTCAGAAAATGGTGGAGCTCTAACGTAGCCAAGGAGGCCCAAACGAAGCCTAACAACTTAGCAGGCTGCTAGCCGAGCTCTAGGAGCAGGCTCAAATATATGACGGCAAATTACAAAAACATCATAGGTCCAGCTTCAGGGCCAGATGTAAAAGTGTGTCATAGCCTCCACCTAACTAGTTAGGGGATTTTGAAGGGGAGTGAGAGGGAGAGGGAGAGGGAGGTGGGGGGATGTTATTTAGCCTCTGGGATCCTAGAGCGCTCAGAGCGATTACTCTGGATCACTTCCCTGAGATCTTTTCTTCTCCCTCTAGCTTTGCGTCTCCTCCGTGCTCTACCCCTCGAAGGAGGGGGAGCACGAGAAGCAGTGCTAGCTTTCTGGTCTTGCCTCCGGTCCTCAGACTGGGGCAAGCCAGCCCCCTTCATGGCTTGAGGCTTGGACCTGGACCGGCGTGGCATAAAGGTTTTAAATGCAGCGGAGCGCTCCTTCGCCTCCCGAAACTTCCCAACCACTGTCTCAACAGATGTACCGAGAAGTTTGGAAGCCGAAACTGGTGCATCGAGGAGAAAGTTTTTCTTCTTCTCCCCGATATCTGCCAGATTTAGCCACAGATGTCTCTCCGTAGCCACCATCGAATGACCGTTAGAGGCGGCAGTTTTCTTAGTGGCACGGAGAGCCAAATCCGTGGTACGGCGCAGCTCCTCAACCGCCTCCGGGGGGAGTCCTCAGCCCTGGTCCAGGTCCTTCAGCAGGTCAGCCTGGTAGGCTTGCAACATGGCCATCGTGTGCAAAGCCGCACCAGCCTGACCCGCTGCCACATATGCTCTGCCGTTCAGCTGTGATGTAACCCGCAGTGGCTTAGTCGGCAGAGACGGCGTCTTCAATGCGGATACCTCACCAACCGAGAAATAGCTAGCCAGCGTCTCTTCAATTGGAGGCATCGACGCATATCCATATTCCTGCATTCCCATAGCATAGTTTGCTTGTGAAATCCCATCAGCATAGTTTGCTTGTGAAAAGTGAATGCGAGCAGAATATGGCTTTCCCCAGGCTCTCCGCACCTCAGTGTGAAGATCTGGCAGAAAGGGAAGACTCATACGAGCTGGGCGGTTATGTCCTGACAAAAAGCGTTCATCGAGGTGACCATGAGGGGGCTCGTGCTTCTCGCGCCTCCACGGCAGATCTAATCTTTCCGTAGCGTGAGACATAACATCCAACAGCTCGTCATATGCGGGGCAGGCGGGCTGTGAGAGCTCAGAAACATCGTCGACCTCAACAGCCTCTTCCTGCTCATCTTGGCTTAAGGTGAGGAGCACGCTCGCTGCCGGATTGGATGACGTGAGAGACAGCACATCATCATCCCGCAGCTCGCTCTCGCCCGCTGCCGACGAATGAGAAAAACTCATACCTTTTTCAAACTCGTCGGCAAGCTTCACCTACGAACCCCATGATTGCAGTCTCCTACTTGCCTCGGCTGCAGCAGGTCCTGAACCACGGGGTAGAGATGGCTGTCCCGATTCCCTCGAGAAAAGGGACAGACGAGAGCGAAGCTTTCTCAACGAAAAGAGCTCGGAATGCACGCCAACAGCGGCTGTCCCGATTCCCTCGAGAAAAGGGACAGACGAGAGCGAAGCTTTCTCAACGAAAAGCGCTCGGAATGCACGCAAACAGCCCCCTCGAGAACTGAGCGTGCATGCTCCTCGCCCATGCACATAACGCACATAACATGCATGTCATCAGGTGTCAAGAAACACTGACACGGATGAACACACTTCCTAAAGTTTGCTGTGCTGGTGCTTGCCATAGTTGATTAGATCACACACTTAGACAAACGGACTCCTTGAAGACAAGAAAGAGGATGACGTTTTTTTACAGGAGCCCTTTTATACTCTCGGGCGCACCTGTCGTGACGTCATAGGCTGCCGCCTGCCAATGTCAAGTTCATTGTCATGATTAGACTCATGCTTCAGACATCGGTCATGCCAAAGACATTCCCCAAAGCGCCCTCTAGGGGACGCAGTGTAGAGTTCCCATTCGAAAGGGAACATGACACTACTCCAATAAGACCATGCAAAATACCCAAAAATATTTAAAATATTGCAAAATAACGTTGCAACCTTGCAAACAAAAATAAAATCAGAGAAGGACTTTAACTGTAAGCAACACGAGCATATGCAAAACAAAGGGAACAATATGATCTTGTTCAAAATGTTCAGAGGATTTATGTTTCTTTATTTTTCTTATGTTTGTTATTATTAAAATTTTATATAGCCCACGTTTTTATAAACTTTTTTTATTTTT
>NW_015631724.1:457850-460104 GCF_001515625.1 Sinocyclocheilus rhinocerous
TGCAGCAGGTCCTGAACCACGGGGTAGAGATGGCTGTCCCGATTCCCTCGAGAAAAGGGACAGACGAGAGCGAAGCTTTCTCAACGAAAAGCGCTCGGAATGCACGCAAACAGCCCCCTCGAGAACTGAGCGTGCATGCTCCTCGCCCATGCACATAACGCACATAACATGCATGTCATCAGGTGTCAAGAAACACTGACACGGATGAACACACTTCCTAAAGTTTGCTGTGCTGGTGCTTGCCATAGTTCTGCCATAATTTGATTAGATCACACACTTAGACAAACGGACTCCTTGAAGACAAGAAAGAGGATGACGTTTTTTTACAGGAGCCCTTTTATACTCTCGGGCGCACCTGTCGTGACGTCATAGGCTGCCGCCTGCCAATGTCAAGTTCATTGTCATGATTAGACTCATGCTTCAGACATCGGTCATGCCAAAGACATTCCCCAAAGCGCCCTCTAGGGGACGCAGTGTAGAGTTCCCATTCGAAAGGGAACATGACACTACTCCAATAAGACCATGCAAAATACCCAAAAATATTTAAAATATTGCAAAATAACGTTGCAACCTTGCAAACAAAAATAAAATCAGAGAAGGACTTTAACTGTAAGCAACACGAGCATATGCAAAACAAAGGGAACAATATGATCTTTATTATTAAAAATTTATATAGCCCATGTTTTTATAAACATTTTTTTTTATTTACCGCTTAGGCAATAATGTTGACATAATAACGTATATCTTCAGCATACATTGTCTATGACCAAAAATGTAAGAGGATATGTTTTCAGTGGACTTTTAAAACTTGCTTTGCTTGAGAAAACAAAAATATACAGTTACAGTGTTTTTTATTTCTTTAGATTTTGTTGAGTTGGTTTAGCATCAAACACAATGTCCTAATGTCCAAGCATACTTTAGTTGGAAACTATTTATGTATAAAATAACACCTGTGGTGTGATGCAAAAGCGGTAGTTTCCAGTAATACACACAACACATAGGCTACATTCAGTTCTTGAATAGCCTGAAACTGTCCACATTATATTAGCCCTTGGCATGTTTACAAGAGTAATTCACTGAAACTCTCCAATCTTTCTGCCCTGAAGAAAACAACGGAAGGACCATAGCACTAAAAAACATAATATTATCAATTCTAATGTTTTGAAGTTTTTCACTTCATTTACTGCCCAGTATTGCACACACTTACTTCCTCTATGAGATGGGGTTGAAGATTAATGAACTCATTCTAAAAATGGAAACAACTGGATCTGTAACTATTAATACTGTTGTAGGTGACTAGGTTATTTTTATAGAGCACTTCTTACACTAAAGAAATACCATTATTCCAATGTAAAGATGGGACAATGGGAAAGACAGAGAGAGAGAGGGAGGAGGAGAGAAGGAGAAGATAGTAACTCATGAGTTAGGCATTACAGAAAAAGTCATCATAGGTCTCTGTGATCATGAATTTGACAAGCAGGTCTGAATAATTGAGCATGAGGACATCCAATACCTGATAAATGTGACCCTGCGCAAATGGAAGCCAGATAGCACCTGATGAAATATTCATACCTGAGCTGATGACCCCAGCGCATGGAGCGCTCCTACCTACACCACAGCACAAAGAGCATGAGGAGGCTCATGCCACTGTTTGTGCTGATACATTGGAGCCAGCTTCAAAGACACAAAATCATATTGTGCAATATATTATTCACATTCTCAGAGGTTTATCCTGCAGTGCCTGTCAAAGGTGAGATGTGTTGCACAGTACGAGACAGTGTACAACATATGGTTGTAGTGCAGGGAAATATACACATTTTCAGTGTATGTGGTTTGTTGGGATGAAATTTTAACCTTCCCAGGTGAAAAATAAAGTACACTTCCATAATGTACTTAAAGTGCTCTTTTTGACGCACTAATTTTGTACTTAATATACTAAAAATTATTATTTAGTGCTTCTTAAGATAAACTTAAAATCATCTAAGTGTTCGCAACTGTGCTATTTTGGGACACCATGAATATAAACTAAAATGTGCTTTTTAACATACTCTCTTTGTATTTAAAAAAAATATTTAATCACCATTTGTAGTACACTTGAGTGAACTAATGTATGATAGTTCAAGTGTACTACAAGTGGTAATTAAATACCCCCCAATAACCAAAACTAGCAAGTACAACCCCCTTTATATTACAACTGTGGCATGTTGTAGCTATTGGTTCTAAATGTGCAGGCGGTTGTTTCTTCATAACAAAT
>NW_015631724.1:460124-465823 GCF_001515625.1 Sinocyclocheilus rhinocerous
TTGAGAAAACAAAAATATACAGTTACAGTGTTTTTTATTTCTTTAGATTTTGTTGAGTTGGTTTAGCATCAAACACAATGTGATTTTCGGCAATCGAGATCTGACAGCAACAGCACATTTTTCCGCTTGGGTGAGTGCTTCACTGACAGCTTACCTCGCGCATTCAATCTGCCACAGACCAGCAAATCACTGAGAACGCACTACAATCCTGAAGAGTCATAGCGACAGAGCGGAGGCGAGAAAGCTGCGGAGAATCTGCTCGCCCAGAAGCAACCGCAACTGGTAAATTTAAAGAAAATTACTGCCGTTTGGCAAATAACTCATTGTACATACTTATTCCTAACTCTTTAAGCTTTAAGTTACATTTCAAATGACAAGGGATCAACTTATAATCATATCTATATGAATTATCCCGTGAACTTATTCTCTCAAATGGCCTGGGTATGCGGAGCACAGTACGAGACAGTGTACAACATATGGTTGTAGTGCAGGGAAATATACACATTTTCAGTGTATGTGGTTTGTTGGGATGAAATTTTAACCTTCCCAGGTGAAAAATAAAGTACACTTCCATAATGTACTTAAAGTGCTCTTTTTGACGCACTAATTTTGTACTTAATATACTAAAAATTATTATTTAGTGCTTCTTAAGATAAACTTAAAATCATCTAAGTGTTCGCAACTGTGCTATTTTGGGACACCATGAATATAAACTAAAATGTGCTTTTTAACATACTCTCTTTGTATTTAAAAAAAATATTTAATCACCATTTGTAGTACACTTGAGTGAACTAATGTATGATAGTTCAAGTGTACTACAAGTGGTAATTAAATACCCCCCAATAACCAAAACTAGCAAGTACAACCCCCTTTATATTACAACTGTGGCATGTTGTAGCTATTGGTTCTAAATGTGCAGGCGGTTGTTTCTTCATAACAAATGCTATATTAATTAATTTAAAGAAAGTAATTATTGACCTGGTAATGATTAATAGGATAGTCTTATTAACAAATGCTACAGTTAAGAAATACGGAACATGGCCTTCAGATTTTCCAAAAGATGGCATAGATTAATTCATTAAGAGCCTGATGAACTGTTAAGGAGTAAGGAGTAAGAAATAAACAATATCAATATACAAAAATATTAAGTTAGATTGACTTCCCATAGCACGTTGAATTAAAACATTCTGTCTATAGCCTATAAGTGCCTAAATGCCTAAATAAATAAATATATATATATTTATCAAAATATATATGCAAAGTTGCAAAGTTATCAACCAACTTTGCATAGATGATAGCACAAAAGACCATTTCACAAAAATAAATATATAAGCAAACAAACAAATAAATAAACCTTATGAGTGAGCATGATCCGGGACTCTGCTAAAACAGTTCACACTTCAACCCCCCCCCAATGTTCAAACCAAAACTATGCCCTTGAGCTGGGTCCAACGAGATGAATGCAACCAGGGTGATTGAAATCACCCACACAACCCTTTGTAGCTTCTGGAAGTCATACATTTCTAATGGAACGTAGATCGGGAATTGTGTATATTTATGACCATATGCCTATGCAACATTTTTGGATTGGGAAAAATGCGCAAATCATATGCAAATAGGATAGTCAAAAGACTTTAGAGGCTTTAGAGGTTAGATGACATCAACTTACAGGGATAGTTCACTCAAAAATGAACATTCATTTACTCACCCTAATGTTGTTCCAAACCGATACGACTTTCTTTTCTTCTGTGGGAACACAAAATAGCATATTTTGATAAATTAATTTTGGTTCAATTTTTTTTTTTTTTTGGACCCCATTGACTTTAAGGACAAAGACAGTTGAACATTCTTAAAAAATCTTCAAAAAAGGAGTCATACAGGCTTGTAACGACATGAGGGTGAAAATATTATGACAGAATTTTTGTTTGTTTTTGAGTGAACTATATCTTTAAGCTGTATGTGAAATTAGGCACATCAAAGAATATACCAATTCAATCACACAAAAGAGCAACGTAACACTTTGTCATTGTGATTCTTCACAAGGTCAGAGGTAAACACAAATTTAAATTCAACAACTGGATAGATTGCATAGGGCCGAGATATAAAGCGGAAACAATAATCCATTGTTACAAATTTGTATGGCGGTGTCATGGCAATATTTCATCTGTGTTGCTTTTGACATTGATTGGCTGTTTCCTCCTTCACCCTGCTTCCCATGAACTTGCAATCATGCTACTCTTAGAGACATATTTACCCAAGCAAGAAATCAAATTAGAATCTGTTTTGACAGTATCTTCTTATGTACTTATGGTGAATGTGTTTGTCTTTCATTTGGAAACCCTGACTGCTGGGATCAAAGCATGATTATATTAACTGATTTGAATCAGCACTTCAAATGGCATGCCAAACCTCTTTGTAAAAAGATTAGATACACAGACAGAGACCAAGAGAGCTTATTTCAAAGGTTGCAAAAAGAGAGACTGTTTTCCTCCCCAAAGACAACATTCTTTTGAAAATTAGAGCGAAGTTTGTCAAAATAAATGTACTTATTAAATCTCAAAGACGGTATTTATTTTACATTGCTTTTGTAGTGTAGAAGGCAGGCTCATAATGTGGTAGCACCAGAACAAATGTTGACACTCAAATGGACATTCTGTCATCGTTTACTCACCCTCATGTAGTTCCAAACTTGTATGACTGCCTTTCTTCCGCCACATGAAAGAAGATGTTTTGATGTCTATTTTTTCTTTCTTTTTTCTTGTTTTTAATACAAGTGAAGTTAGTGGTCACCAAAACATCATCTTTTGTATTCAGCAGAAGAGAAAAGTAAATTACAGAATTTTCATTTTTGGGTGAACTATCCCATCTGTTACCACCTAGACAGCCACTTATGGTTTTGAATTTGTATTTATTTATTTATTTATATTTTTTTAAGTGCGATCACTGATAATTACTTTCATGCAACAAAAATTGCAGTCAAACCATTTCATTTTTTTTTTCCCACTAGCTTTTTTTGTTGTATGACATCATCTGGTCATCTGGATATTTTACAACCTCTGCCAATCTCTGTTTCACAGCTTCTCTATACACATTCATTTATTGGAATGACCAGTGTGACATATCTATGTGTTAATGGCAGTGTGAGGGATCTTCTACCAATAACACTGGAGTGACAAGGTGCATCATGAACTATTGCAAACTTATATCACAAATAGGCTACTCACAATGAACAGAGATTTACCCCAGATCCCCTGGCAGTCTAAGAGTATGGAGATGATATGGATATACTATATATAAAGTTAGAACATAGTTTTCTTCTCTTTTCCTGAAAGCATTTATAATAAACAAAGTCCAAACCTGACATATTTGATATGAGTGGCACTAACAATCCGTATGTGTGATGCCTCTGCTTGAGGCTTGGTGCTGTCTTTACTGCAAGTCCAAGATAAGTCAGAAACAGCCACATGGATTTTATCATGGGGTTACAGATGATGCATCTATCTCCCACCATTACCTCAACCCTAAAAGTATTACAATATGTGTGTGTGTGTCTGTGTGTATACATAAATACTAAGCAACATACCTATTTGCACTGCTAGGTCTGAGCTGTGTCTCTTCATTCTCACACTGATACATGAAGGACAAAAGCTAACAGGAGCTGGAATCATTTCCAGCCAGAACACAGTATTCACAATCATTACAAAGTGTGTCGTCTGTCCTGCTGTGAGGTGGTCTGCTATCTCACCGTCTGCACATCACTCAACTATTCTCCTCTGAATCACACTACAGAACACAAACATACTCTAATCTTCAATCAGGGAAAAAAGCCATTATAACAGTTTGATGATGTAAATCTCATTAAAATCTTGCAATTATTTATTAGCACCTTGATGTACTTAAAGTGGATGCCTCTTTCATGCACTCCCACAAGAGAAAAGTAACGTAGTTCTACTCTCGTCTCTGTTGTAGATAAATGTAGACATGTCAAACATGTTCCCTCGGCTCCAGGAAAAAGGTGATCTCATAACGTTTATTCCACAGTTCAATGTGGAAGATGAGTTGTCTCTGTTCTGTGGGAATTTACTCAGAGTTCTGTCAGTATGCGGCAGCAGAAGGAACCCATATTCCCCTGCTGCTCTTTATTCTGTGTGAGGGACTGAGTGAGATACTCTAATGTTTATTATATTATAAAGCTTAGACTTGAAAGATACTTTCAAAGAAATAAAAGTCAGATCTCTGTCTCTTTTTCCCCCACTTATTGTTCCATTTCCTCCCCATAGTCATCTTTCTTTTTCTTCTGTTTTCATATAGACTTTGGTAAAACATTTCTTATTGCTGGCAGTGTTACAAATGAAGGCCTTTCCAAACACGTATTTTACTTCAGAGAGCCAGAGCGGTTTATTTATTTTGTAGTGGAGTATTACGTTGGCCCGGTAGGCCCATCCTCTCAGGCCACCCAAGGGAGGACCCATGGCAGTGAAAGATGTATTGTAAGCATAGACAGATGAATCGAAGAGTCAATGCCGCTAAACCCCTCTATGATCTTTTATTTCCTTTCATTTTACATTTTCTCTGTGTGACAACCGCTCACAGGCCTCAAGTCAGGAGTGAAAGAAGGGTGGAACGATTCCTCTACAAAGTGTCTACACAAATTCGGCTCAACCTGCCTCAGAAAGCATTACGGTAACAAATACGGACATGTTTCCAAACCCACATTGAGTTTGTTCTTGAAATTGAGGTCACATACGCACATGGAAATAAATCAGACCGGCTGGATTATGAAATCTAAATGTTATTGGACACATTGCGGAGCGCTTAGGAATACTTCTCACTCTCTGAGTGCCCTTTTGAGAGCTGGGACCCATTTGCACCAAATGGGTCCATTAAGTGCCAAGTAACTTTATTTGTGCCTGTTTTAGATTACATAAATCTTATTCTGTGAGTCCCAGTTGGTACTGTTAATTCCTTATTAGGAGCAGAGGAGCCAGAGGCTGGTGAGTGATTGGAAAGTGTGCAGCCATTTCTCCTTCGTACAACCATAAATATTTAAGTTAAAGAGACAGGAAAACACTACAAGCAAAAGTTTAGAGCTGAAACACATAGTCATTCTGGAAAGACGCCACTGTTCTGCCACCCCAATGCGCCTTGCATACGTTGACAGACAGATAACTCCTCTACCAATCACCACGCTGAAGCAGATACTCTGACTGGAAGTAGGGTAAAACTGAAAAGAACAAATTAAATTTAAGTACATTGAAAAATTAATATTTTACATATGCATCACTAGTGTAACAAGCACGTATGAAATAACAGTGCATATAAGTTGGCATTCATGTATAAGAAATAAAGTACCGTAACATTTGAAATTTTTCACATTCCAAACTGTATAACGAATAAATTACATCATATTGCACCAAAGTAAATGATTAACAATATGTAACTGCAACATAGGTCACACATCTGAATATAACACAATTAACACATGGTGACACACCTGTATAAAGATTCACATGAAAGTTTGCACTTGAAGGGTTCAAATGATGCTATTTCAAGTTTTCCTTTCTCTTTGGAGTGTTACAAGCTGTTCGTGAATAGATAAGATCCCTAAAGTTGCAAAGACTAACGTCTCAAACCCAAAGAGATATTCTTTATAAAAGTTAAGACTCGTCCACGCCCTCCTAAAACGCCTCGTTTAAACA
>NW_015631724.1:466101-474939 GCF_001515625.1 Sinocyclocheilus rhinocerous
ACGCACTGGATGGCTGGCCAATCAGAGCACACCTCGCTTTTCAGAACGATGAGCTTTGTAAAAATCGACACGTTTCAGAAAGGCGGGGCATAGAGGAGAAACAATAATGTACAGTATGTGGAAGGTTTTTTTAACCTTAAACCGCATAAACACATTTCATTACACCATTACACAAAATAATGTTCTTTTTTAGCTACGTCATATGACCCCTTTAATACAAAATACTATCAAATATAGTTGAATTACTCTTTAACATAAACTTACATACCAACGATACTTCCGAAAGACAAGAAATGTAGCAGATTGCTTAAGATGAAAGGAACCACAATAGCAGGCTGCTCTCTTCCATGCAATAGACTGAAGCTTGTCCTATATTGATGACATCATCAGCGAGTTGCAACTCTTAAAGGAGCCAGCACCTTTTACAGTAATGTCACACATGACAACACACTCCCTGTCTGGTATCACAGGATACCAAACCTACCCCTAACAAACTAAGAGAGGAATAAACCAGTCCCTGAATTAGTCTGAAGGAATGAGCATCACCACTTCAGTTATGGGTCTGATGAACAATTTTGGCTCTTCTTTATCAATGACCTTGATCTTCACCTTTCGTACCCTTCCATCCTCACTTGGGAACACTCTAGTGATGCGCCCCAGAGGCCAATGGTTATGTTTGGACTGATAGTATTTCATAAGAACTACACTGCCCTACGTGATGTCTTGCCTTTTCAATTGCCACTTCTTCCTAGGTTGCAACATGGAGAGATATTGTTTTTGCCACCTGTCCCAGAAGGTGGACACCAGATTTTGGACCTGTTTCCACTGCTTTCTGTAAAGGTCAGCATGATCAAACTCTCCCGGTGGACAAGGACAAGGACCGTACTTATGAGTGAGTAACGTTGAGGGGGTGAGTATGAGAGGATCCTCCGGGTCCATAGAAACCGGTACCAGTGGTCTGGAATTTATTATTGCCGTCAATAGTAATTTGTTATTGCCATTTGTAATTTCACAGTATTTTCACCTCCTCAATTACACGTGTGAAGTCACAATTCTATAATGGTACAATTTACTCAGGCCGATGACATTTTTTGTATGACATTTAAAATTATTTTTAGAATAATTGTACATAAATAGGTTAAGCAAAAAATTGTGATTATTTCTGAGAACTTTTTAACTGCAGGCAGACTTAGGCCTACATTATGGTACAGTACAAATATTTGGAATGTCCCTTATTCTGTCCCTTATTTTCTACAATAATAAACACTTATTTTCTACAATAATAAACATAATTTTCTTAAAGAATAAGATAAAGAATCACAATTGTCCCTTATTTTCCATTTCTTATGTTAATTGGCAATGATGACGTAATTATCTTTTGACTCCCCTGACAGGAGTCTTGCTCAAAAAAAAAAGTCATTGTTGGAGATATGCGAGCAAAAAAGGCCCTCATCAACAAGGTCAAACGGGCCTGAGGAGAAATATGTCTGGTTCTGGCATGACAAGAATGGCGGACCGGTTAGTATTGCTGCACGATTAATCAAATGTGATTGTCATGCGTATCTTGTCAGTAAAGCCGGTTCTGTGATTAGTTTTGAGGTAATAGGAAGAACTGTCACAATCCACATTGAAAACATGAAATAATTTTGATCTCACCAAAGATCGATTACTTTGTTCATCGATGATGGCGTAAACCCTGATTGCCTTCTCCCTTTGGCCACTTGGAAACACTGAGACAAAGCAGATTTTGGAGCATGTTTTGCCACTCAAATCGCTACTGCAGACTTCTGTACATTTGATAGAAACATTAACTTCAGAAGAGTCTTTCTTCTCCCCGCCATACTCTTTAGTGAGTGTTTGAGCTTTAGCAGGCCTATCCACAGGTTTTGGATGCAGTAGAGAATGGTGTGCTTCACTGCCACATTCAGTACATTTGACAAGTTTTTTGCTGTTCCTTGCAACATATGTTGTTGATGATACGCATTTAAAGAAAACCCCATTCTGCTTTAAAAAGGCCTTTCGATCTTCAATGGATTTCTCTCTGAACCCACGACATTTGTTGAAAAGATGTGGTTTCTTATGTATAAGACAGAACTTTAAGTCTATCTTAGGTCCTTGAGTTTCACCAGTCGTCGTCTGTTTTGTGAACTGAGATGGATGCTCTGTTAGTGTTCCTGGGATGTTCTGGCCTTGAATAATCAACTTGAAGGGGAAGGGTAAAGCTAGGATCATCCCGCATTCTGGCTTGTTCTACAACAAAGTTGACAAGTACAGAAAATGGAGGAAAAGGAACTCTATGTTGTTGATTGAAAGTATAGCCCAGAGTCATAAACTTATCTTGTAGGTTGAAAGGTAGCTTTTGCACTATGCTGGCAATGCCACGAGTGGTGTCTAAGCACGCGAGACCCAGAATCACTCCCTCAGATTTTGCTACTATAAGTTCCATAAGAAGGTCTCCAAACTCCCTGAGTTTCTTCCATTCTTTATTTTAAATCTTTGGGAAAGTCTCCAGTCTCTGGAGTAGTGAGCTTTCAACAACCTCAGGTGCACCAAAACAATCATCTAACCATTCCCAAATCATCAAGAGACCTCTGTCAGAGTTTTCCACATGCACAGCTCTGATGCGTTTCACTTGCTCCCTAGAATCTGCTCCTAACCACTTGACCAAGAGATCCATCTCCTCTTTAGCTATGAGATTGAGGTCCTTAGTGGCAGTAAAGAATGACGCTTTCCAAGATCTATAATTTTCCGGGCGGTCGTCAAATTGTAAGGGGCCTGTGGAAACAATTTCTCTTCTTGCCATGAATCTAACGAGGACAGACATGTTCTGATTTGCATCAATGTTTGTATGAGGAGTGCTTGTGTGAAATTGTGCATGAGGTGGAGTTGGAGCACATGACTTGATCTGGGGGTAACTGTGAGCATTTCTAGCCATATCTTGTGACTGCATGTTAGAATTCAAGTGAGCATGCAATGGCAAGTGGCTGAGATCATCAGGTGGTCTCACAATGCAATGTAAGGATCTTGTCTGTTCTTGACAGAGGGAGACAGCTTTACTTTACACTCTGTGACAGCCTAGGGTGATACTTATCAGGGTAGGGAGCATATATGCTAGCTTCCTCAGATTGCTTATCCTGGATATGTGCTTCATTGTCGATTCTCTGAGACTTCCCAACGTCTAAAGTCTTCACCTGAATCGGGTGCCTCTAACTCATATGGCGGCAGTTGTGGCTTACTCTCTTGAAACAGCTCAGTCGGTGGGGGTGGTGGCCACCAATCTTCTGAAAGTATGGGTGTATCAAGCTGTTTGTTAGCTTGCAGTCTAGCTTGTCCTTGAACATACTCTTTAGTTCTTTGAGTAGTGGCATGAGAACCTGAAGTGTGTTGACTGCTGGATTTGCGGCTTGATACTTTGTCACTGCTTAGTGCTGTCGACAGTGCTTCAGCTTTGGCCACTGCCACAGCAGCTTCCCTTTCAACATCCAGCACTGCTAATTGTGCTTCTAAACATGCTCTCTCCACATCCAAACGTGCCCTTTGCATCTTTATCTGCATTTCCTTTTCTGCATATTTAACTTTAACTTTGGCTTTTTCAGCTTCAGCAAGGGCAATAGCAACAGCAGGATTAACAGTCGAGCCCTTTGAGAATTTGGAGGACGTTGATTGATTAGACCAAGTCATTAGACTGCTTTGAGTTGGTAGCTTTGAATCTTCCACAATGTAGAGGAAGCCTATCGTTGAGGTGATTGATTTTTCTCTTTTTTTTCTCCAGGAGGACGATGCTCCATGCCACACAGCCAGGTCAATCAAGGTGTGGATAGAGGACCACCAGATCAAGACCCTGTCATGGCCAGCCCAAACTTCCGACCTGAACCCTACTGAAAACCTCTGGAATGTGATCAAGAGGAAGATGAATAGTTGCAAGCCATTAAACAAAGCCAAGCTGCTTGATTTTTTGTGCCAGGAGTGGCATAAAGTCACTCAACAGTAATGTGAAATACTGGTGGAGAACGAGCCAAGATGCATAAAAAATTTTCAGAAAATCAGGATAATTACACCAAATATTGATTTCTGAACTCTTTTTAAGTTAAAATATTAGTATTGTGTTGTTTAAAAATATAAACTTGTTATCTTTGCATTATTTGAGGTCTGAAAACACTGCATCTGTTCAGTTATTTTTTTACCAGTTCTCATTTTCTGGGAATAAATGTTCTAAATGACAATATGTTTATTTGGAATTTGGGAGAAATGTCGTCAGTAGTTTTTACGCAGACAAATAGTAAAACCAGAGAAAATGATTATTTTGAGCTGTATATGCACAGTTGTATATATACATAACTGGTTTTATGTATACATATATAAGGTTTTGCAATAAAAATAATCACAGAACAAAATTGTAATTTGTAATTTAGTACAATGAAACAATTGGCTCTACTGTAAATGTGTACCAATGCGCTTCATTTGGAGAAAATGCAGAAGATAAATAAAAAGGCAAACAGCATTTACATTACAAGTCCCCACAGTCTGTCTGTCAACCCAAGGCAGTGCGAACGTGAAGAGGTCCCTAGTCTGGGTCAGGCAAAGCAAGGCTCAGCTGATCTGAGCACTACAGAGCAGGGCTGATGCTAGCACAGTCTGACAGTGTGATGGATACTGCTGAGTGAAAAGCAGATAGATTTTCTGTTGATCCCATGCCACTGTTTGCTGCAGCTGGGCCTCTTCTTCCATCCTACACTGACATATGACTGAAAATATTGAGGGCTTTGGGGAAATGGTTCCCAGAGACAAAAAGCATTTTATTCTTAACGATACCCATTCCAAACTTAAGAAGTGTGCTCGATGAGCAATATTTCACATGCCAAAAAAAACTAATATCTCTGAATTGACTTTGACATAACTCATAAAGACTACTGCCATAACATGATGAACAAAAACCAACCATAATTCCATGTTAGAGGGCAATTTTATCATACTGACTGCCGGATTTTCAGACATTCCAGGTTAGACTATATGTTTTTTCTAAATGTGATTATTCCTTATAAACACACCTGAAGAACCAAACACACATAATTCGAAGTGCGTTTGTGAGCTGCTGACCCATTTAGCCATACCAGATGAGGGGTTGGATGAAGCTGAGACTTTGTTTTAAAGAACACCCTTACGAAAAAGAAGTTTATTCAAGTGTGCTATTAGTATACTTCTTTTAAACTAAAAATAGGAAAGTATACTTTTAGTCTACTTTTTTATGTACTTCTCCTAAATGGGCTTTATGTACTTCTCAGAAATATACTTAAAATTACATTTAAGTATACTTGACTTATACTTAGAAAAAGTCTAAATATATTTCAGCTATAATTGTGCTCCTAGAATCCGCGTTTTCATTGTTATACTGTAGAGGGCGCTAGTACACATCTTCTGTACAGAATTTCCAAAAAACACAAGTGAAGAAGAAACCGAAACAACAGATGCTTCCACATGTATTCTAACACGATCATCAGACATAAAACAGCATCAAAACTATGTAACATTATGGAATAAAATGTCGACCAATGAAGAGGTAATAATAACTGTCAAGCTTTGGGGTGTTGATCAACTTTATCTACGTTTTGATTATCATTCTGAATCCAATTCATAGTCTTTTTTCAGCTTTTTGTTCAAAATGTTGTTTATTTCTTTAATTTTTATTTATGAAACTTATCCACATTCAAGTGTTTAAAAAAAGAATGCATGAAGCTAGAATAAAATGTTTTTGTTTACAAGCAGATACCCTGTTCTTTTGATGTTTTGTATGTTCAGATATTTCATGTAACAAAATATATACAAATTAAGACCTAAATAGGGACATAGTAGTATACTTAAAGTATGATGTAAAGTTCACTTAAAGAAAACTTACGAGTATACTTGCAGTATAAAACTACTAAACTAGTAGTTTACTGAGACTATACTTCAAAGTGTACTAAAAATGCTACTACAAGTATTTAATTAGTAAACTATCAGTATACCTATAAGTTCACTTTTAGTATAGTTGCAGTACAAACTAAACATTTTGATGTAAACTAGTTGTGTACTCAAAGTTTACTACTGTTATACTTAAAAGTATACTTTTATATACTAGAAAGTGGGCCAATTTAGTCCCAAGGAGTATTGAAATAGTACACTTACAAGTATACTACTAGTACACTGATATTTGTATACTTACTACATAAAGTATACTTAAAAATATACTTGAACTTTACTTAAGTATACTTACTAAAATAAACTTGAAGTATACTACTTTTTGGTAAGGGCAGTCATGTGTCCTGTGGTGAGAGGCCGCTCCACATCCACAGGACAGCCTGTGCTACTTAGCAGACTGCAGCCTCAGCACAAGAAGTTAAGAGAAACAGTTTCCCGTTAATCAGGGCAGACATGAGAGGTAACCTCACAATCCATCTGTCCGTGCACCTGCCGGCACTCTCAGCCCCTGGTACATGTCTGTTCCTTACACTCAAATCGCTCTGGCATCGGTTTTCCAAAGGGAGGTGCCTAAACATCTGGCACCAAGTCATAATCAAGACCAGAGGACCAGGACGTCACCCCTCTCTGACCTTGGACAGGCTGTGTGATGAAGGTTTGGGACACCTTCAAGCAAGTCAAAATAGATTTAGAAGACTTTTAATTAAGTAATGCATTCATGAGCCAAGAACACAAAAACTGGGAAAGGGATATTAACAAAGGTTCTAAGAATGTTTTGGTAATATTCCCATTAAGTTATGAAAATGTTATATCTGAATGTTCTCTGAATGTTCAAAATTTCCAGATTTTTTTTTTTCATTCATTTATTTTTTTCATTTCATTATACGCATGTGAAAAATTTCATTTTATCATTTTGCAAACATTATGGGGATGCTATTATTAAATGTTCTCTGAACAATCTGAAACAAGTTGTAACATTTAATAGACATTAGACAAACCTTTTAGAAGAAAAACATTTAATGAGCAATGTATAAATAACATTTTTGTGCTAATGTTTGAGGACATTAAGGAACAGATAACTTTGAACAAACATTCTTTTAAGATTATCGGAAGAACGTTTGCTCATAACTTTTAGAGAACCTTGCTAAAGTTTTGAGAATGTTCTATGTTAACTGGGTGGTAACATTAAAGGAATAATTTAGCCAAAAATGGAATTCTGTAATTATTTACTCACGCTTATGTCATTCAAAACCTGTATGACTTTTTGTTTCTCTAAATTAAAATAAATATTGTTTTGGACCTCAGTGATGTTCATTTTTTAGACAAACACTTTCCAAAATATCTTCTAGAGGAACGACAAGAGGGTGAGTAAATGACAGAATTTTCATTATTTTTGTGTGTAAACTCTATTCTATGAATTTGAAGCATAATAGTCTTGTTTTTTTTTTCTTTATAAGAAGCAATATCATCAGCATGTTCTTGAGTCCTTCATAAATGAAATATAGACTTTACACTCTACTAACTGCTTGGACATTATCTGATTTTTGTTGGAATCTGTCAAAATGTACCTTTAAAACTTGAAAAGAGCCTCATTTTGAGCTAAATTCTCCAGCTCTTGAATGCAACATGTCCAGGAGTTCAGACAGATCCATCCACAGTGTGCTACAAATGTCAAATGATTTTTGACACAAAAAGGTGAGATTGCAGCAGTCATGTTAATGTATTTGGATGTACATGCCTGACACAGTACTGATGGATCTGCTGCTCGAATTGACTTGAGCTGCTAAAAAGGATTCAGAGATGTTCATGCTGCTGAGATGAGATGAAATGATCAAAAGGTAGTTACTCAACCTATTCCTTTTTATACACAAACATGCAGCCAGATACACGAGGCGCTTCGCCAGATATACTGTAGCAAAAGGTATGCATGCGGGCAGACGCCGCTGTGCAATTTGATATTTTTTTCATGTAATTCATTTGAATAAGAAAATCCATTTTATGCACAAGAATATTTTCTGTTTGAAGGGCTGCACTCAGTGGTTGAGCTCTCTGTATGTTAAAAAGCACATGTCCCTCTTTTTATATAAAAAAAAAAAATGTGATATTTGTAATCCAGAGATATGTGTGACGGTATTAATTCATTTGAATACAAATTGAACCGGAGCACACAGAGTTTGACTGTAGGCAGAACTGAAAGCTTGTGACAGCTGTATGCAAAATACTTAGGAAGTCTGACGAAACGAACAAAGTTGGCTGAGAACAGTGAGTGAGAGTTACAAAATCTGTCTGAGTGAGTGAAGGGAGAAACTGATAGATTTGGGTCACTTTTAGAGGATGCGTGTGTCGTGTGTGTGCATCTCTGGGGATGTTTTGAGTATGTGTTCAGAGAGCAGCCATCCTTGGTTAGAGTCACTATCATCACAATGTTGACAACAGGTGCATAATACATTACATCTATTATGGTTTCTGAAAGGGATAGTTCAGCTAAAAAATAAAAAAAAGTTTTAAAACAAATTATTTTTTTGAAATTCTGTAATTCAGGTTCTATTAGGTCCAGCTCTCTGCAATTTACTTTGTTTGATGCCACTAGATGCCAAAAAGTACCAGAAAAAAAAGAATCTTTCAAATAACAGCTTCTAAACAGGAGTTATTACATTATAAGTGAAGCGAGTCAAATTGTCTATTTCTGCATCTAAATGTGTCATTGTGAGTTTCCTTTGCAAAAACAGGCTTTATAAAACACATTAACCCCACAATCCTATTTTACTCTGTGCCATAAGCACTTTAATTGATTATTGATTGAATTATGTTTCATTTTTATGTTTTTCTAAGTAGTAATATACAAAATGGCACAAGCGAATTGGACCAAATTTCAAATATTGT
>NW_015631724.1:475455-476895 GCF_001515625.1 Sinocyclocheilus rhinocerous
CATAAGAGCCGCTGGCCGGAGCTGCTATGATTTGGAGCAAATGTAAAATATTTATATTCCAAAAGAGCGTCTTTTTTTCTCTGTTGCGCAGCTGGACAAAACGCTATATATCTCACCGATGGAAGCACGCAGAAACGTGAAAATGGTCTTGTTTGAAAGAAGAGATCCTAATCTAAAAGATAATATAGAGTATATAGATATTTGTGGCTGTTTGCGGCTGACTGAAGCAGTGCTACGAGTAGGAATGTAACCCATACGAAAATTTGCTTAGAGGTGAGAAATTTCACATCACGATTCTATTGAAGATCATTCGATATGTGATTGTCACACAATTAAATAATCTACATCGTCAAATTCATGAGAATGAGAGCTTTCTTGTGATATATGACTTGACTTTTTTGTGAAAAATATATAAAATACACATTCTTCGTAAAAATTATTCGCAATGGTTAGGCTTAAATTCGTGTGTGGGACGAATACATTACTAAGCTTAATTTTACTGCTTTATGAATATAAAAACCAAAATGTATGGTATTCTTTGTAAAGAAGACACTCCAAGCTTTCAAATGAACCCATATACAGTATGGGCTGATACCATATAAGGAAGACTATGTAAATGAAGCATAAACATTGTTAACGTGATTTTGGACCCGTATCCGAGTCCGCAGAGTTTAACTGGTTTTAATCTCCACAAATGAAAATAATTTTAATATTCTCTCATTCTTTTTGTCTGTCCACTGAAAGTCCACCCAACCAAAAATACATTGTAAAATAATCCAAATAGCAGTTTAATCCAAGTATCCAGAAGAGACATGATAGCATTGATTAATGTACATACATAGAGCTCATCAAGTAACATCAAACAGAAGCTTAATCATACTTGCTTGATGTGCTAGAACAAACCTTAACCATCAATCAAGCGTGTTTGAGCCTCCATTTACCATATTTGGTGATCTCTATTTATGTGTGTTGATAAATGTTTATATATGAAGCCTAAATTATATGTTCATTGCATAAAGCCATCGTGTCTCTTAACAAGACTTAGATTAAACTGCTCGCTTCGTATGGATTTTTTATTTTACAATTTGGTTTATTGAACTGTTAAAAATGTGGTTGTGTGCACATTCACTGGAGGGACAAAGGTCTCCTAGGTTCCATTAAAAATATTTTGAAGATGAACAAAAGTCATGAGGTTAACCCTTGTGCGTCAATTAAAAAAAGTTACACATAGGTCCATAGTGGACAAAAATGTCCATGTCAAAAAACTGTCATAAAAATTTGAAGCTTGGGAGCACAGAGTTAAGTTTGGTCTCATTTTAAAGAAGACCCATGGCAGATTATTGTTGAAGTAAAAAAAGTTTAAAAAGTGAAACCAAAAAAAAAGTTCTAGATGTTTAGGTTTATGAAAATGATTTATGAACGATATTTTATATAAAATAT
>NW_015631724.1:479633-494894 GCF_001515625.1 Sinocyclocheilus rhinocerous
GCAACTATTACAGAAGGTTCAAACGCTCACTGATGCTCCAGAAGGAAAACAATGCATTAAGAGCCGGGGGGTGAAAACTTTTTTTAATTTGAAAATCAGAGTAAATTTAACTTTTGTCTTCTGGGAAACATGTAAGTATCTTCTGTAGCTTCTGAAGGGCAGTACTAAATGAAAAAAAATATGATATTTAGGCAAAATAAGAAAAATGTACACATCTCCATTCTGGGACCTGAAGGATTTTTCTGAAGAACAGCAGGCAGTTTAACTGTTCAGGACAAACAAGGGACTCATAAACAAAAATCACAAAAAAAACAAAAAAAAACAGCTGTGGATCATTCAGGTAACAACACAGTATTAAGAATTTAAACACAAAATTAAGAAACTTTTGAACGGGGTCATTTTTATAAATTCAACTATTATTTTCTCTTGTGGACTACATGTAAACATCTTTTATGTGAACTATCTTATTCAGGTCAGTACTAAATAAACAATAACATGCAGTTTGTATGATCCCTCTTATTTTGGTAAAATAATTAACATTTTGCAGATTCTGAAAGGGGGATGTAAACTTTTGACATCAACTGTACATGTCAAAAGATCAAGGAAATTTTGGTTTCTCAGTTCATGACCCCTTTAACCCTTGTGCGTCAATTTAAAAAAAGTTACACATGGGTTCATAGTGGACAAAAATGTCCATGTCAAAAAACTGTCATAAAAATTTGAAGCTTGGGAGCACAGAGTTAAGTTTGGTCTCATTTTAAAGAAGACCCATGGCAGATTATTGTTGAAGTAAAAAAAGTTTAAAAAGTGAAACCAAAAAAAAAGTTCTAGATGTTTAGGCTTATGAAAATGATTTATGAACGATGTTTTATATAAAATATATATTTTATGAAACATGTTGAACTCTATACCCGCTAGAAAATCAAATCCATAAATCTAAACAAGTTGTGTTCCAAATTTGAGGTTGATATCTCAAAAAATGAGCTTTCAGTACGATTTTGTTTGAAATTTTCCCCATTAGATGCCAGCAAAACTCTGCTGGTGCACACAGTGGTTGGATTTGTGATTTGCAGTAGAGTTTTTCTCTCTCAAATATTACACACACACACACAATTTTTTTTATGACACACATACAAACCACACTCACACTCTGACATCCATACCAACACACCCACACAATTATAGCTGCATTATTTATCCAATTGGCTCTATAATATGCAGAAGCAGAAAACAGGAATAAAGCGAGTATTTTCTTTATAGGTCAAACCTGAAAAAATGGCACCATCTGGTAAACATTTTTTATTTTAAAGCCTTGCCATTATAATGAAAGCCTATCAACAACAATTGCATAATTTTACAGTTAAATGGCACTGCGATTAAAAATAGCAGTTTTAATGGGTTTCAATGGGGACATTTTTGTCCTTAAGGTCCTGAGAGGAACAATTTTTTGTACCTAGTGCAAAACAGATTTATTAAAGGAAATGGAAGTGAAATAGTAAAATTCCAATAAAAATACACACCTGTGCCAAAATGTATGCAGTTGGCAATAACACAGGCAAAATGATCAAAAAAACTAAACTGAAAAGGACAAAAATGTCCAAAAGGTCGCACAAGGGTTAAGTAAATGATGACAGAATTTCGATTTTTGGGCGAACTAACCCTTTACATATTTAGTGACGGTTTAAAACAAGTGATGGTGAACAAGTGAAGGCTAATACACACTGCACACATTTGGCGGGTTTTGTTGGATCAGTGTGTTTTCCTTTGGTATCAGTTGCTGTTGGTTGGCGTATATTTTTCCCCAACTGAACATGTTCAATAAGTGTTTGTTGGGTTTTGGGATGTCTGAAAATGACTGAATTAAAGTACTGTAATCTGCTGATTGTCCGTGTTGGTCGCAGTTTGTCAGTGCAGTGTGAATTAACCTTTACTAAAGAAACATTTTACAGTGCCTGTATATTTTCTACTTGTATAACTTCTGATTTAATACATCAAAAAATATATATGTATCCATCTATGCATATTTAAAATCAATATAAGCCCTGGTGCTCTGAAAGCTGAATTAACATTCTTGTTTTAGAAGAAAATCTTATCTATTTTCAGTCTGTAAAATGCCTTATCATATAATTCCTGAATGCAATTGGCAAGCAGTCCCAAACCAGTCACTTAGTTTAACCCTTTTAAGAGGTGAAAGAAAACCAAAGAGGTTGTTACCAACAAGCAACTAACAATCATCGAGATTATTTTATAAATTAATATTTTAGACTTCATCATTAATTCCTATGAAACAAAATAAGCTATGCGATTTCACGTTGGTTTATTACATTTACATTTAGTCATTTAGCAGACGCTTTTATCCAAAGCGACTTACAGGACAATATGAGCGACTTACAAATGAGGACAATGGAAGCAATCAAAATCAACAAAAGAGCAATGATACGCAAGTGCTATAACAAGTGTCAGTTAGCTAAACGTAGTACATGTAGCAAGGAGTTTTTTTTATATATAAATTACATGATAAATAAAAAGAAAGCAGATAGAATAGAAAAATAATTGAGCAAGCTAGTGTTAGAGGCCTTTTTGCTTTTGTTAATTGTATAAATAAATAAAAAGAACATAACCAGTAACACAGACAAAGACAGACATAAGTGTTGTATTTATGTTCTGTCTTAAACTCATACGTACTTATTATACTTTTGCATTAAATAATACTTTTGCACAATTTGAAAGAATAAAGATACAGGTGCCCTTCTGGCCCAGTTCTCCTTTGTGTATGCACACTTGACCATTCTTTCTCTCACATGAGTGGATTGGCCTTCCTCTGTCAGTAATGACACATTTGTGCTAACAGTTGATGGGCTTTCACTTTATTCCATATTAAAAGATACACTTGGACTGAATAATACATACTGCAGGATGCATCATTCGGGTAATTAGAAATAAGTTGTCATTATATTAGTATGGATGTGTTGCCAAAAGGATGAACAGTGGAATTTCAGTTAATAAAAAAAAAAAAACAGTCACAATGTAGCCAGTGTATCCAAAATGATGCCAAAAGGATGAACAGTGGAATTTCAGTTAATAAAAAAACAACAGTGTCACAATGTGGCCAGTGTGTCATGACAGCATTAGTATGAGTGATAGGAAACAACAAATATACAGTGAGGTCTGGTATCATGCTATAATGAAGCCCAAAAGTATGTCGTCATCTGTGTCCATATTCACACATGTGCCTGGAATTGACCGCACTAACTGGTGAGCTCACTAGGTGGCAGCACTCATAGTTGGGCCACTGCTGTTAAGTACTTGCCAAAGAAGTAGATTTAAAGGTAATACAACAAAAGACGACAAAGGTGGAAACAACAATAGATGTGCAAGGAGGTCAGAAAGTATGATATGTAGCATTCGTAAGATGTGACAATTACTTGAATTTTAGAGTATTTTAGAACATTCAAGTTTGGTTTTCTTACAAAATATGTGCAGCTTTTAGGCCTATTTCTTCTTTGTTCACGTCTTTGTTCAGTCCTTTCAAGTTAAGCCGATCATGCACGGTGTGTACTGTATGTAGTGTTCACACCAGAATATGTGTTGAAAGCCCCCCTGCCTCTTTTTCTCTCTGTAGGTAACTGATGAAACATTGGGCTGTGTGATTGTGGGCCTGGTTTGGGCCACCATGGGGTGAAAATTGGGTACCTTTATATTTAGAGGGGCATTCTTTACATTTGGATGCGAAAAAGAGCTGGATGGCTAATTAACTGAATGTCTGTGCCATTTAAGTGATGAAAAAAGATTTCAGCGTTAAAAATATCCAGCTGTGATCACCACGCAACACAAATCCAGGGCCAGAAGTTCTCCACAGACATGGGTAGGTAATAACAACGTTCGGCGCACCAGCAGAACCAGCACCAAGCAAAGCCCCTGTGGACGGCTACTGTGCAAATCAACAGGATTGTTTGAAAAACAGCTGGTGTTTCACAGTTTGACACCACTAGCTCCTGCCTCCTCCCTTCCTGGTGCTATCTTGCACAAACCATAACAAACATTCATTTTTTTCTTGATTTGACACCAAAACTACTTCTTAGCTGAAATTATAGGTTTTTAGTCGCTTCTTTTATTATCAAGGATGTTACTGTTTACTGTGTTCCTTCTATTTACCAAAGAAAACCATAAAAACATGTTGGTTTGAAGTGAGACAGATACAAAGAGATGGTTTTCTGCATTGAACTATGGAAAGTTATAAAATTGTTATTTCCATGGATGAATAAGTAACATTATATAGATTGTAGACAAGATACATTATCACTGTTACATGCTTTCATTCCCAAGGTAACAGCATACATCTTATGTGTCACATGTCTTGACACACGTGTCTAGTTCACACGTGTTGTCTTTGTGCACAGTGAATGGTGTATGTTGTGAATGGCTGCTGAGATCTCATAGTTGGGATAAACAGACCATCAAATTCTCCTGTTGCTGAAGAAAAAAGCTGTGCAAACCTCCAGGCCAGTCATACTTTTGCAGACAAAACTCTGCTCTCAGTGCATTCCTTCTACTTACATAAATATAGTACGGAGAACAAGCATTGTCTTAGCCACGAGAAAACGAGGGATAGTTCAAGCAAAAATAATATTGTCATAATTTGCTCACTCTCATGTTAATCCGAGCCTGTATAACCTTCTTTCTTCTGTTGAACACATAAAAAAGTCCATCTGAAAATGTTTTATAAGGGGTCCAAAACAACGTTTATTTTTATTATATGGGCAAAAAAAAAAAATCAAGGATACATTTTTCAGAAGACAGAATAGGTAAAATTTTACCTTCCAAGGAGGTAAAATAATATCTTGTGGTTTGAAAACAGAATAATTTCTTTCACATAAGCAGAGAACATATTTTTCGATTGAAAGCTCGGGTAATAGCTGTGGTGTGGTTGGCCATAAATCAGCTTCAACCTTCTTTTGTTATGGTTTTGCCTGTTATCAATAAAGCTGGGATACTGTCATTTCAGGAGACATGCAAACCACCAAACTGAATATGGCATGAGAGCTTATCATTCATCTGTGTAATAAGAAGTTGCTGTGACAGGCCCTTCACTTTGGTGGGGCTCTCTGCTGCTTCACAACCACTTCAGTCAGATAATGAATTTGGCAGTGCTGGGCCTTGTTTCATGGATGTGCAGCTCATTAGTGTCAAGCTTGTAATAGTCTTCGGTCTCTTTGAAATGGTAGACGAGGATTAATACCCTGCACCATTAAAGCAGGAATAGGCCTTGGCACTTTTTGGTGGCCCTATGAGAAAGCTTAGAATCTGATTGGGTATTGACATGCAGTGGGTCGCCCGATAGATTCAGGGATTCAAAGGTGTCACTAAGGTACCAGTGGAAATCTATTTAAAATAAAAATGGGCAATGCTTTGGGTTATCTCGCTCTCTCTGTGTCTTTCTCTCTCTTCTTTATTATTTGTCTTTCATCTAATGTTCTGCTTGACTTCCAGCTGTTGTTCATCTGTGAGATTGAACCTCTGAAACGCTCTGCTGGCTCTCCACATAGCCGTCATGGATAAAGGTTTGCAGATGGGAAAACAAAGAAAGAAGAAAAGGGAGGAAGGAAGAAGGAAGTTCATTACCGAGGTGATAATGCTTAAAAGCAAATGATTGGCAGCAATGGTCTGAAACTGCAGGCAGTGTTGTCCTTCACAGAGTCATGGGCAGGATACAATTTCTCCAGCTCAGCGTTAATAAAACAGTCAGCATTCCTGTTTTCTGTTCTGCAAAGAACATGTCTGCAAAACACAAAATAACAACAAAATAAGTCCATACAACATGAAGATGCTACAAGAGTCTACGTATGTAGACAATTCCTGCACAAATGCACCAATTCGAAACATAGCACCTCATAGAACACGTTCAAGGAATCATAGAACTGTCTGTCTCAAGGATTCCTGCTATCTTCTAAACACTTATGATTTCAAATGTATCATATATTCTTTCAAATCCATGGAGACACAGTGATGTTCTTTATTGTATCTATCTCCAAGATCAGTTCACACACACATAATCTAACATCATCCCATGACTGTGTAGTTCAAAGCAAAGAGGCATAAAATGCTTTCATACTCCTCAGGACACAGAGACAATGAACATAAGCAATAAAAGACCTTACACATCATTAAAAACAATTAAAGGCTGAAACACATGCCAGGAGCCATCAGGGCTATACACAATTTAGAATATTAAATATGAAAGCTGTTGAACACCAGTACTGATATCAATACATTGTTTGAGGAGATGTTTGATGACTATTAATGTTTACTAAAGTTAAATGTTTACTAAACTAATGTTTAATAAAGTCCACTTAATACATTATTTATTAATAATTTATATTACTTAATAATTCCATAAATTAGAGACATGATTCATCATAAAATATAGGCTGTTTCAGTAGAATCCTTCAGACATATTTCCGATAAAATGTCAGTACTGCATGAGCTTCTAGTATAGTATTTTCACTGTGGTAAACTATTTTTTCTAATAACTGTGAACCACTACTATGTACAGGTAAATGCACATGAATGCACGAAGGGGGGCAGCTTCTTCCATCTCCCCCCTAAATGTTACTTGTCTGTGCTCTATTTTCTTCATATTGATAAACTGTATTCATTTACAGACAGAAAATATCATGTACATAAATAAGCACCCTACAGATATACTGTACAGTTTCAAGAGGAAAGGACAAGTTAATAGTCTTCTAAAGCTGTGATACAAGCTAAATTAAGCATTGCATAGTCTGTGTGTCGTATGAACTGATCACGCTTCACATTTCCTTTGAGACTGTATGCTTGGTTGGCTCATACAGCCATTCAGTACATTGTAATTGATTTTCTGGAGTGAATGCTTGAACAGAGGCACCTGCTGGTCCAGATGTCTCTGTTTTTGACTGAAAAATAACACTTGAATAATTCGATTGGGTGGCTCTATTATTGTGGGCAGTGGTAGAGTAATCTACCACTCATCTAGGCTACTCAGCAATGTTGCACAACGATAGGTACAATCCTCAGTAGTGGTGTGGAAAATCACAACTAAGATAATACCACTAGATTTCCTCTGCAAACACACTCAGCCGTTCATCACTTTTGAATTTTGCTGCACTGTACCTGCTGGCTGTAGGCTTTGAGGCTTGCAGAAGAAGCCATGTACTTTTTTTTTTTTTGGAATGGGTGTCAGTGACCCCTCTTAACTAATTGGAGAAAAGCAAGCCTTCCACATTCAGGCGAACAAGCCATATTCCTGTGTAGCATCAAACATTTTCATTTAATTTGTGTCCATCCAAAGAGCTTCCCCCTCGATCTCCACCGTCAAAATCAATAAATCCATTGAATACCTCATGTCTTGGTTGAATCAATGGAAGACATGGTTGTATTAATGGAAATCAAAAATTGATCGGGTATAATTGTAATATACTTAAAATTTTAGACACTAAGCAGTAGAAAAGCACCAACATAGAACAATCAAATTACTCACTGGAATGGCTAAAATAAAAAGACAGAAATGAGAGAAAGAGGCAAAGGGAGGAAGTTAAAATGCTGAGAGGAGTCCAGAGACCAGACAGTGGTAATGAAACCATCATTCAGGGGCCATTTGTTCTATTTCACCAGTGTCTGTTTACTCCTTTTCTTCTCCTAACACCAGCCGCACATCCCGCCTCCTCTTGTTACTCCAGGTTTTATCCTGTCACAGGTGAATGTTTTCTCAAGAGCCCCAATCCTGCCTTTCTGTATTAGATCAGTGTGAACAATACTTTTAGCACTTCTTTGATTTGATTGATTGAGTTTTAAAATGCTTCTCATGGTGACATGAGATATTACAGTGATGCTCAGCTGGTGCAGACCACTTCCTGTATATATAGTTTATATATAAACTTTTTATGTATAGTACAGTATATATAGTTTATATATACAAATCTTACTATATCTATAGCATGTTTCATTGCAATCCACTTTCTTGTCATTGAATTATATAAATGAACAGTATTAAACCTTGGAGTTGAATTGATAATAAAATATAAAAATTAACATTTTAACAATATAAAAATTACCCAAGCACTGGCAAAAATATGCAATTGCACCTTGTCTATCCAGCCATTGTAACTTTTTTAAAATGATGCACATTTTCCTCAAATTGTTCAAAATCGACTGATGTAGCATTAAATCTTTAACTCAATATATGCAGTTCCTTTCCATCATCCATGACTAGAGATGTTTTGAAATCAAAATCCTATTAAATGCTACTGATACCATAGAAAATCAATAACAAAGAATGTGATTGTTGTGCTCCTGAAGTTGTGTGAATGTGTTACTTTACAACTGTCACCTTTCAAGCAGACATAACATACAAAAGCAAATGAAGTGAGCTGTGATGTCCATGAGGAATTAATGAATCATTTCAAAGTCTTACAATAAGTTTAGTGAACATGGATCTGCAGCTAAGCAAGGATCTCCTGTAATATATAAAATAACCCCTTCAAAACAATACAGCTGTTGGTCCCACCAGAGCAGTGCTGTCTTTTTAAATCATCATCATCATAATTATCAAAAGCCCCCGGAATGGAAATGTGCAAGTATTTCTTTAGCTTGGGGATACAGACATGCTTATCTTTTTACTCATAAGGTGACCTCATTCAATTAAAGAAGAAGTTTGGAAGGACATAGAATCAATGGAGGACCAGAACCAATTAAAAAACAGCTAATTGCAGATGCATTTTTAAGTGGATTGACTAAATAGCTGTCAATAACAACATCTCCTGCCAAGGAAATTATGCAAGAGACCAAGTGAAGTAAATGAACTCTTAAAGGCACATCTTTTCAGAGGTCTTATATGAAAGCATGTGATAAATCTAACCCTATATCCCGCTAATGGACCTTTATAACCTACTTTTTTTGTTTAACTTAAAGGGGTCATATGATGTGATTTCAATTTTTCCTTTCTCTTTGGAGAGTTACAAGCTCTTGGTGCATAAAGAAGATCTGTAAAATTGCAAAGACCAAAGTCTCAAATCCAAAGAGATATTCTTTATAAAAGTTAAGAGTCAACCACGCCTACCTAAAACGGCTCGTTCTAACACGCCCCCACATACCTACGTCACGATCTGGGAAAATTTGCATAACGCCGCCCAAATGTTCACGCAAAGAAAGAAGGCGTAACTTTTATTCTCGCTGTAGTATTGTTGTTGCCGCCACCGCCATGTCGTGAAGGCGCTGTGTGTTTCGTTGTGAAAGCGAAACTACTTAGGTTGGCCTTCCAAAAGAGGACGATATCCGCTCCGTCATGCCTAGAGCTGATCTGTGCTGGTCACTGAGGGGCCGCTCCGTTCTCAAGCCCGCCCGCCTCTGCTCACTCAAGCCGGCCTCCGCATACTCTAAGCCGCCGCTCACTCAAGGCCGCTATTTACAACACTGTTCCAGAACAGTTTAACCCAAATATTCAGATGTGTCCTGCACATTTTATGGAGGACTGTTTCCTGATCCTTGTAGAGTAGACTACAATGCTGGCTGTTCTGACTCACAGACTGTAAGTATATTTTTTGTATTTAAAGAATTTGCCGCTGATGATTCAAACGCGAGTTTTTTGGGCAGTGTAGAGTAGCACTAGTTGTTTATCATCTCTCTGATCACAAATGCAGACATGGTTTTATGTTTACGTGACGCGATGCAACGCAACGTGTAAAAAGACAGTATAAGTCATTTTAATCCGTAATTATGTCCCCACTGGATGCAACAAATGCCTAATTTATAATGGGTTTTAATGTTTTTGTCTCGTCGCTCCGGCCGGACAGGGCATCACAGTATGGTGAGGGGCGTAACATTTCCGTCTCACGCTTGAGGTATTCAGCCAATCACAACGCACTGGATAGCTGGCCAATCACAGCACACCTCGCTTTTTCAGACCGATGAGCTTTGTAAAAATCGACGCGTTTCAAAAAGGCGGGGCATAGAGGAGAAACAATAATGTACAGTATGTGGAAAATAATGTGCTTTTTTAACTTTAAACCGCATAAACACATTTCATTACACAAAATAACACAAAATAATGTTCTTTTTAGCAGCATCATATGACCCCTTTAAAATTCAGTAAATGAGTGGACAGTTAATCTTGGCTTATTGCAATTGCTGTAAATTTCATGCTTTTTTGAAAAAGCGGATCATTAAGTGTTTCACCCTCAGTGTTGGTGAATACCCTAAAATAGGCTGACAATACAATTAGACAATACAATGGGATGGACACCATTAAAGGAAAGATTCATTGTACTTGTGGGATTCAGGTTAGGTGTCATAGAAACATGACTGGCTGATTTTCTGCCTCAGCAGATCCATGCTAATGAAAAAACAATAGGTTGCAAGAGAATTTAGGGGAACTTAGTAAGCCCTTGATGATGCCTTATTTATAAGCAATACAATAACAGATATGCAGTAGCCCACTTTATTTACTTTATTCAGCCTATGTTCACTGAGATCAAGATTAAAATACTGAATAGTTTGCTTATAATGTCCAACAATAAAGACTACACATTTCCTTACACTAAACCTACAATTAAGGAAGATCTGTTACTCTATATCAGGGGTCACCAAACTCGGTCCTGGAGGGCCGGTGTCCTGCAGAGTTTAGTTCCAACCCTAATCAAACACACCTGAACCAGCTAATCAAGGTCTAACTAGGCATACTTGAAATCTCCAGGCAGGTGTGTTGAGGCAAGTTAGAGCTAAACTCTGCAGGACACCGGCCCTCCAGGACAAAGTTTGGTGACCGCTGCTCTATATACTCAACAGAGTGTCTTAACCTTTGTATTGTGTTCAGAACCCTTTCACACTTACGAGGTTACAGAGCAAAAAAGGCACTCCCTCAAACAATTGCTTATAAATCACTCATTATGCTATATTATCACCAAATATTGGATTCAATCGAGCAAAAAGGACCCGAACACCACATGAGGGTTAAACTGTGCTATATGGCTAGGGTGACCAGATTTCTCATGGTTCAATACGGGACGGGGGGATGTGATATATGAGCCTTTGATTAGGCTGTTCTGGCGTGACAGAACACTTCTGCTCCTCGCTCTGATCACCCAGTCGTAAAGAAATTTTGAAATATGTGACAAAACATGATTTTTTTTCAAAATAAGTCGGGACACTATAAATAGAGCTGAAGTACGGGACTGTCCCAGGAAAAACGGGACGCCTATTTTATTGCCTATTTTTGCTCTATTTTGCCAACAAAAATGGTTCCAAATAGGGCTGCACGATAAATCGCATGCGATATTTAATGCGCATCTTGTCAGAAAGCCGGTTCTTTAATCAGCGGTAAATCTCCATCACGTGCGGGCTTTCACATGGAGCAGCATTAACTACACAGAGCCGTTGTTCACTGACGAGCTGCGCAAAAAATCGCGTGAATATGAACGTGGTTTTGCGCAGCTCGTCAGTGAAGCTGTTTTGCGTCTCAGAGCATCACGACGGTGTTTCGTTCCTGAATGAATCAACCGTTTAAATGAGCAATGGCTCACTTATTAATAGTGACTTGCTGCCACATACCGGCGGTTTTAATTTCACATTTAAAGTATATTTTCATTTTTATTTATTTATTTAATTAATTCAAATATCAGTATTCAACGTTTTATTAAAATATTAGAACATTATTTGTGTATTTGGTACTGCAGGTTAAAGCACCCCATGTCAAGCTGCATTGCAAATATATCTAAATGCCACTTCAGATGCAACTTTTGTGTTTCCTCTGCATTGCAAAGATAAATTTAGTTGATAATGATTTTATTAGTTTGATAACAGCCCCAAATATCTTATCATTCTAACTGACTTTATTGATTAAATATAAGAATTTGACGCAAAAGATAATGCACACTTCTAGAAAAAAATGGCTTTATAAAGGTAAAGATGCCCATAAGGGTAACAAATCTCTTTAAACTTGTTGGAAAAGATTAATTTCTGTCACAGCTGTGAACTGACCATACAGAATATGAAGAGTATCAAAAACTTTAGGAGTCAGCTGTTTACGGCAATCCTGCAGCGCAACACACTCAACAAAATATCTTCTGATTATCGTTATCGATAAAATCCCTGAAAATATCGAGATATAATTTTTCGTCAATGTCGCACACCCCTAGGCTAGATATGTAATTCTTCTTTGCTTAGTGATTCTTTGGCACACCTAATTGACTGATCATCGTAAAATAAGCTTTTTTAAGCTTGTTTAAAATAACCTCCTATAGAGACACATTAATATGAAGTGAAAATTCTCATTACTTATAGTAATCATATTTTTTATATTTTATTTATTTATTTATTTATTTATTGAAGGGTGTGTGGTGGTGGTGAGGTCTGGTTAGGAGGACCCCTCAAGTGGTTTGACAATTCGAACACTGGTTAAAATCCTTTCCCCCTAATTATTGGTATATTTTCCAATTGAATTTGGCTTTGTGGGTTTAACCATTAGACTCTAATGCATAGTCCACACTCTTGTGTCTGCAGTGTGGAGTGAAATTAGACTTCTGACATGCTCTAATGAAATCTGTGGGTGAAACGTGTAGTCGTGTCCTCTTACAAATTGGTTTACATAACATACTGAAATGTTCTTATTTTTCTTTTTGTGATCTTTATTTGATCTACCATTCATATTTACTAGTCATAAGAGTCTACTGATGTCCATCACAGAAAATATGCTTTTGTGTTGAGATTTTTGTATGAATAATGTCTATGTCTATGTCTAATAGTACTTATTCTGATTTATATCAGTAAGGGGTATCTGGAATGAAAGCACAAGTACAAGACAAAACACAAACTACAGGTGTCCAAAATGCTGAAGAAAGTGCTAAAAAAATGCACATATAAAATAAATGAAATCATATGTAATTACGACTTGAGGTGTAAGTGAGTGAGTGAGTGAGATATAAAGGTTTGTTCATCTCTGAAACCCCACTGATCAAACTAATGGACTTCAGACCTCCTATAGAGACACATTAATATGAAGTGAAAATTCTCATTACTTATAGTAATCATATTTTTTTTATATAAATTAATCACCAGTATTAAAACACTATTAAATATTAAACAGTATTAAATAACAAAATATGCTAAAAAGACATTGCATATGAAGACACTTTGATGACACATATTCTAGTGTAAATTATATTGGAATAATAATGGAGTCACACAGTTCTCAAAGTTGGTTGTTTCCAATCTGCCAATAAAGAGATAAGACTGAGAACAGCAAGACATTCAGACTTTTTCTAAATACATATTCTAAATACAAATTCATGCACACTTTGAATCTGGCCTTGTAACTGTGTAACATAGGTGTCATAAACAGAATTTACACAATGCATAGAAGTTACATATGTTATATTGTTATATGCTATATATGTATATATGTGTTATATTGCACTTAATTCAGATGTTGGTCTTTTAAGGACACTTTAGGGGGGTGTTTTAACTGTTCATGGGAGAGATGGCCTTGTTGGTTGTTCTGGAGGGCAGTGCTCTGTAACACCTGCCAGAAGGAAAAAGGAAAAGGTTCAAAGAGTTTGAGTATGTGGAGGGTCAGTGATGATTTTATCTGTCCAATAAATAATTCATTTATCTTCTGCCTCTCCATGCACGTACTACAGTGACAACAAATGAAATATTTCAAAAGTCATTAACTACCTTAAATCAAAACATTCCCTGTGAACAAGCTAAACATTTAGAATAAAAAAGGGCAAACATATTTGAATATTTATATATATTAAATAAATCATTTAAAAAATACTAAAAAAAACATGATCTGAAAATGAAAGTGCTAGCTATTTTAATGTTACTCCTCAATACACCGTGACAGATCCCAGAACAGTTGCAGATTGAGAACATAAAAAATTACTGTGTAGAATACAATAACTTTAACATTTAGAAAACAATTACACATATAAGTTTTAGCTGTGAAAGAAATTATGCAGGTTATCCCCTGCAGTAAAATGCCATTAATAACAAAATTTTCAATTCCTCTCCTGATTCTACGTTTAGAAAAGAAAAAGAAAAAAGAAAGAAAAAAAAATTCCCTCCAAAATAACATTCTTTAACAAAACCAGACCTCTCAGAAGTCCATTTGAGACAACAACCTGTCCGAATATATCTACACAAAACACTGTCTAGAAAATATGTGTCTAAGCACACTGCAAAAACACAGCAATATATGTATGTATGTATGTATGAATGAATGAATGAATGTGTGTGTGTGTGCAAATGCAATGGGGAATGATAAACAACAATGGAACCACAAAGACATTTGTGTGCATTGTTAGTGAGATCATAGAACATCCACACTAGCATAAATCTCCCTCTCTCTCTCTCTCTCTCTCTCACACACACACACACACACACACACAAAATCAACTTTTAACTATACATTAGTCATCCTCCTATTTTTCTTATACAATCAATGTGTTTTACTTTTTTATTTTATTTTATTTTATTTTATTTTGGAAGCAACTACTTTATTATGGCCTGAATGCTATGTCATTCCGATCCTTTTATGACAGTGTGTGTCACTCCATGGCTCCAAAAGATGTGTATCCAGTTCAGTGATTTACAGTTTTTCTCAATCGATTTGACACATTTCTCCAAACTCAGGCCACTGTTCTCAAAACAGTTAACACAGGCATCTGAATACTTTGTAATTGTCCTAAACACATTTTACGTTTTCATTCATTTTCTACAAATACAAATAATGCAAATAATTTTCTCAAAACAATGTGCACAAAACTCTCAAATGTTTTCACAATAGTTAATACAACCAACCAATACCTTAACATATCTGAAAAAAAAATATTTTACACAAATCACAAACATTTATGTACTATTTGTCCAAACACAACAAACAAAACTCTGTAATTTGTCATTTGATCAAATGAACATAGTATATTTTCAATTGGCCCTAAACTGATAACTATTCGGTTAATCATATACTCAACACAGGAAATGCAGTTTTCCTAATCGTTTACACATTTATCACAATTGCTTTAGAGTAATAATAAAAGGGAAAGTATACAAAGAGCAATAATGAATATGCAAAAAAATACTACTAATAATAATACTAATAATAATGATAATAATAATAATAATAATTAATAAATAAAAATAAAATAAATAAAAATAAAAACAGGGGGGGGGGTAAAGAAAGAGGGATAAGTTCATCAGGTAGAGTGAGCAGAGAAAGGGGTGTAATGA
>NW_015631724.1:494946-496449 GCF_001515625.1 Sinocyclocheilus rhinocerous
ATTTGTCCAAACACAACAAACAAAACTGTAATTTGTCATTCTATCAAATGAACATGGTATATTTTCGATTGGCCCTAAACTGATAACTATTCGGTTAATCATATACTCAACACAGGAAATGCAGTTTTCCTAATCGTTTACACATTTATCACAATTGCTTTAGAGTAATAATAAAAGGGAAAGTATACAAAGAGCAATAATGAATATGCAAAAAAATACTACTAATAATAATACTAATAATAATGATAATAATAATAATAATAATTAATAAATAAAAATAAAATAAATAAAAATAAAAACAGGGGGGGGGTAAAGAAAGAGGCATAAGTTCATCAGGTAGAGTGGGCAGAGAAAGGGGTGTAATGAGAGAGAAGAAGAAGAGTGGACCAGTCAGAAAGAGGTGAGCAGAGAAGGAGATGTGAGAAACGAGGAGAGGAGAAGGAAAGGTAGAAGAGATGGGTGGAGGAGGGTATTGGTGTAGTGGAAAGAGCATGAGGAGAAACTGCAAGAAGATCTACCGTATATACACCGATCGAAGCGGTGTCTCTCTTTCATCTCCCATGGTGAGTTTGACACGCATCTGCCTCCTGTTGATTACAGAGTCTGAATGTCCGTGCGGGATTGCAGGTATTCTGCATAATTATAATCATTCCTGCGCAAATGTGGCGAGAGCTTTATTGTAACGTGAGAACACAGTCATGTAATCGCAGAAAACTGGATGCGAGCTCTCAAATAGGCCTAACTTATACAAATGAACTGCCTGTCCTCTCACTTGTTATGCTAGAAATTATTTATATTTGCTCCTGGATTAAACTTTGTCAAAGAATCGATCCACGCCTGACCGATGAAAATGCTACTGGAAATGTTATTGGCTGTAAGTGAAATGCACCAGAAAGTCTTTCAACAATCAAAGATGGAACTTTAATTTCTTTACATTGTAAGTATGCTAGAAATGTTTCGGAATGGGATATCTGTATGATTTGTACATATAAATATCCTAGTCTGTCTAACTGCATCACTACATTGTACAGACATTACAGGTCAAAGCCATATGATGTTCCATTTATCTAAATTAACAACATATATGGCTCTTAAAACACTGCCTATGAAAATTCAGTATTGTCATATTTCGAGTATCTCAACTGAATTGAGGTCATTTGTTTTATAATTTTATTACTGACTGTGTACTTCTCCTCTTTTGTAAATTCAATTCATTTTGAAATCAAATTTGAAATCATGCTTCCTTTTACTGTAAGCTTTTGCAACAAAGTTACCCTATTTTAAAGACACAAATACAACATGAGCAAATGTTTAAAGGCACAGTATGTTAGATTTTTTTATTAAAATATCCAAAAACCACTAGAACAGTGTTATATATCCACCGTCATGCCATTCTAGGCCCCTGTAACACTATGCTCCTCCTTGCTTTCCTTGACGGTCTAAGATAGCATATGTTCCAGCTGGACCTCAGGGAACCAGCACAGCCAGAGCAGCCTCGTTACA
>NW_015631724.1:496540-499001 GCF_001515625.1 Sinocyclocheilus rhinocerous
TTTCTGCCTGCATACTCTCCCTTTCTAAACCCGATAGAGGAGTTTTTTTCGGCATGGTGGTGGAAAGTGTATGACCGAGAACCTTATATCCGTGCTCACCTCCTCCAGGCCATGGAAGAAGCCTGCCTAGACATATCAGTAGATGCATGCCAGGGGTGGATCAGGCATGCAAGAGTATTTTACCCTCGCTGCCTGGCTAGGGCCAATATAGCCTGTGATGTGGACGAGATTCTCTGGCCTGACCCAGAACAAAGACGGGATGCTGAGGCGGAAGCTTCATTTTGACCTGAAAATAGGATGTTTGGGGAATTGGGTGAGACGTTATGGATTTGTGTTTACTGTTTTGAGAATACGAGGCATAGTTTCAAGAACTGTGTTTAAGCAATCGAGAAAAACTGTAAAATCTGTTCATCATATAAAGCGAACATGTCTTTTTAAAAGACTTGGATTAAACCACTCAAAGCTTGAAATAATGATTGCCTTGAAAAAAATGGATGAACACAAAAAAAAATGAGATATTAAAATATCTATATAGCAGTGTATATATTATGTGGAAGCTTTGCCAATGGTATTGAAAATGATTCATCATGAAATCAAAAATGACCCTACGTACTTTTTTTAGTGCACATGTTGTGCGATTTAGTGCACAACTATACTGATTAACTACATTACTAATATTATGAAGTTCTCAAAGATTTTCTTCCATTCCACATAAACTTCATCTGACACTTCATCATGACTACGGGTAGGGCTCAAGCGAGGCGTGAGTCAAAGGGTAACAGGCAAGATTTGAGGGAGGTGATCCAGACGAGGCGTTTTCAGTGCTCTCGTCCAGACCAGAGTAAAACCTGAACATCTGCTCACCTCCCTCCGAAAGTTTTCACATCTGCTCTCATCTACCTTCACTTAATTCCCCTGAAGCCACCATCCCCTCCACCTGACCGAGGTTAGGTAGGAGCCTCCTGCGCTCTCATTACAGTCTCTCAGGCTGGACCTATGATGTTTTGGTTAGTTTCTATGTCCCATAGAACTACCTACTGATGGTCCGGACCCATGTGCTCTTCGGGCTTCCCCTTCAGATGATACCCGTGGGCTTGAGTCATGAGCGGGAGCCGTGGTTGGTGAGTACGATCCATTTTATCCATCTATTGCTAGTTTATGTGAATTCACTAACTAGCAGCGCTACTTGGACCTGTTCCTCTTTTCTGACTTTGTTTTAGGGTTAGGACCTCTGCGAGCACCTCCCCTGCTAAAGTCAGAATCTCTCGCTGTTGACCGATCGTGGTGATGGTAGCTCACCCATCGGTACTGGATCCAGGCTGGATGATAGCCCTGCATCTTCGGCTTCATGCTTAATGGACGACGCAGCCATGTCGCTGGGCCTCTGCGAGACCCTTTTTAGCCGATCGGGTCCGCAGTATAACGCTGCAACCTCAGGACCCGCGGGTCCTCCATTCCAGTTGAGCATTTTTCGGAGTATAATGCTTCGTGATGTGCTCCCTGATGTCCTCGCTGGGTGTTTGCCTCAAGAAGCTGCCCCGGCCAGGACGCCCTCCTCATGTCTCGCCCTGAGGGGTCTCCTGAGATTTGAGTCATCCTCATAACCATCATGCACATTCTCTGAGCTAGAGCTCCTCTCGCTGAGGCGTTGAGTGGCCTAACACTCCTTAGTTCCACTCTGCAGTTCGATAGACTGTCAGGCCCGTGGGACCTCCCTGTCACAATGCCCTTAAGGTCGAACCGGTGAATCGCCTCTCTGCGGAGTGGGCTTGAGTACACTGCGTTCCCTGAGGTAAGAGTGAGATGTGTTTCTGCGGAAACCCTTCCTGAGTGCTTCGGCTCTGAGGAGCAGTAGCTCTTCATGCATGAATGGGTTAATGGGTACCGTTGTTTCTCAGGTTCCCTTAGGGTCTGTTTATTGGGCCCTGCTAGACTGCCCTTCTAATCTAGCGCTGCCTTCTGTTCGAGCTGAGAAATGCTCCCCTCACTGCGAGGGTTAGCTATGAGCCTATTGCTCCCAGTTTGTGCTTTGAGGGCCTGCCTCAGCTTGAGAGCCAAGAGCGCTGCTCCCAAGAACTCCATATACAACAATACTGAATTGTTAGGCCCATCCTGTCACCTCCTTGGTCAGTTGCCTCTATGCTGGGACCCTGTTGTTCCCTGTTGAAATGTGCGATCCCCTTTTAAGCTGGACCCCATTTCTGATGTACCAGTTGCGGCCAATCTGCTCCCCGGACATGGCCGTGCTCCCCTCACTGCGGGAGGGTCTTTTATGAGCTAGCCGGTCCCGGGCAGATTATGCGAGTCCTTCTCTCTACCTGAGAGCTAGGTACTTTGCCCCTGGGGCTATTGATCGCTTCGGTCGAGCTGGGTTCCTCTCCCTTAGCTAAGGGTCAAGCCCTCCGCTCTTTGAGCTCTGTGACAGTGACATCAGGTAGTTTGGCTGCTTGCTGCCTCCCTG
>NW_015631724.1:500067-518424 GCF_001515625.1 Sinocyclocheilus rhinocerous
AGCATTTTTCGGAGTATAATGCTTCGTGATGTGCTCCCTGATGTCCTCGCTGGGTGTTTGCCTCAAGAAGCTGCCCCGGCCAGGACGCCCTCCTCATGTCTCGCCCTGAGGGGTCTCCTGAGATTTGAGTCATCCTCATAACCATCATGCACATTCTCTGAGCTAGAGCTCCTCTCGCTGAGGCGTTGAGTGGCCTAACACTCCTTAGTTCCACTCTGCAGTTCGATAGACTGTCAGGCCCGTGGGACCTCCCTGTCACAATGCCCTTAAGGTCGAACCGGTGAATCGCCTCTCTGCGGAGTGGGCTTGAGTACACTGCGTTCCCTGAGGTAAGAGTGAGATGTGTTTCTGCGGAAACCCTTCCTGAGTGCTTTGGCTCTGAGGAGCAGTAGCTCTTCATGCATGAATGGGTTAATGGGTCCCGTTGTTTCTCAGGTTCCCTTAGGGTCTGTTTATTGGGCCCTGCTAGACTGCCCTTCTAATCTAGCGCTGCCTTCTGTTCGAGCTGAGAAATGCTCCCCTCACTGCGAGGGTTAGCTATGAGCCTATTGCTCCCAGTTTGTGCTTTGAGGGCCTGCCTCAGCTTGAGAGCCAAGAGCGCTGCTCCCAAGAACTCCATATACAACAATACTGAATTGTTAGGCCCATCCTGTCACCTCCTTGGTCAGTTGCCTCTATGCTGGGACCCTGTTGTTCCCTGTTGAAATGTGCGATCCCCTTTTAAGCTGGACCCCATTTCTGATGTACCAGTTGCGGCCAATCTGCTCCCCGGACATGGCCGTGCTCCCCTCACTGCGGGAGGGTCTTTTATGAGCTAGCCGGTCCCGGGCAGATTATGCGAGTCCTTCTCTCTACCTGAGAGCTAGGTACTTTGCCCCTGGGGCTATTGAAAATTGACCTGTTTCCCTTACACTCTCTACTGAGATAGAGAGCATGAGACTGTGTTCAGCTGCATCAGTTGATCGTCTCTCATTGGGCCCTGCTAGACTGCCCTTCTAATCTAGCGCTGCCTTCTGGTCGAGCTAAGAAATGCTCCCCTCACTGTGAGGGTTAGCTATGAGCCTATCGTTCCCAGTTTGTGCTTTGAGGGTCCGCTGTTGTTCTCTGTTGAAATGTGTGATCCCCCTTTTAAGCTGGATCCCATTTCTGATGTACCATTGGCGGTCAATCTGCTCCCTGGACATGGCCGTGCTCCCCTCAATGCGGGAGGGTCTTTTATGAGCTCGCCGGTCCTGGGCAGATTATATGAGTCCTTCTCTCTACCTTTTCTACCTGAGAGCTAGGTAATTTGCCCCTGGGCTATTGATCGCTTCAGTCGAGCTGGGTTCATCTCCCTTAGCTAAAGGTCGAGCCCTCTGCTCTTTGAGGTAGTTCATCAGGTAGTTTGGCTGCTTGCTGCCTCCCTGATTAGTTGCCCCTATTTGGTTGAGCCTAGCAGTGCTCCCCTCACCCCGGAGGGTTACTTTTGAGCATGCCGCTCCCAATTGAGTGTCTGAGGCCTCCTCTCATCAGGAGGCCTCAGCATCCCTGTTAGGCTGCTCTTTGTTGCAGTGCTCCCCTCACCCTGGAGGGTTATTTGCGAGCACGCTGCTTCCCAGTCGGGCACTGGTATCCCCCTCTCGGTCTGAAAGCTGGGGTGCTACACCCCTTCTAGCTATGCACTCCCTGAGCATGCCACAGTCGCGTAGGGTTCCCAGGGCTGTCTAAAGTGACCATTTTGGTTTCTAATCCATGCTAGAAGGGAACGAGACACTGCGTCCTCTAGTTCCCTTGCCATGCTTCAGACGTAAGCTTCAGACGAATAAGTGGATGACGTGTTCTACCAGCGCCCTTTTATACTGTGTCGCGCCGGGTGATGACGTCATAGGCTGTTGCCAGCCAATGATATTGTCGTTTTTTGATGTATGCTTCAGACACCGGTCATGCTGAAGGCGTTCCCCATAGCGACCCATAGAGGACGCAGTGTCTCGTTCCCTTCTCAGGGAACCATGGTTACATACGTGACCTGAGATGTTTTATCTATTTTCCTAAATGGTAGTTATAAAAAGGAGCCAGAGATTCTTAGATTCCAAAACTACAAGTGAATGAAAGATTATTAAACCATTTGTGTGTTCTGAATTTTAATTCAGGGCAGAGTATTATTTCATGAAGAGAATATTCAGTCTTATTCAGGCATTTTGTAATCTAATATCTAAAGGGGTAACTGTGACCTAGTGTCATCACATAGTTATTTGCTGTTAAAAGCCCCAGGGCTGCTGAGAGGTGGAAATGAGGCAGCCACTGGAAAAGTGTTGGTGTTGTGATATTTCCAACACACATTCATTGCAATTTTGGCAATTACAGTTGCCATTGCAATTTTCATTTTGGCAAACTGGTGGCTATTTCATATTAATACATGCAATCTGTTGCACGGAACCAACAGTTAGGTTTAAGGCTCAACCTTCATGCTTAGTTACACACACACACACACAACCCCAATTCCAGAAAAGCTGGGACGTTTTGTAAAATGCAATAAAATCAAAAATCTGTGATTTGTTAATTCTCTTTAACTTTTTTTTTAATTGACAAAAGTACAAAGACAAGATTTCCAAAGTTTTCACTGACCAATGTAAATACATTTTGTAAATTTGAACAAATTTAGATTTTGATGGCTGCAACACACTCCAAAAAAGTTGAGACAGAGGCAAAATAAAAGTGAAAAGGTTATAGAATATCCATGTTAAACTGTTTTTAAACAGCTCACAGCAAGCAGGTGAATTGGTTACAGGTCAGGGTATCATGTTTGGTTATAAAAGGAGCATCTCAGTCTTTGCCAGAAAAGCTGGATCATGGCTCATCACTTTTTGCCAAATTTCATGAGAGAACTGTCAAACAAATCAAAAATCACATTTCACAATGCAAAATCACAAATAATGTTGTCTTTCACCAACTACCATATATAATGTGAAAAGATTCAGAGAATGCAGAGGAATCTCAGTCTGTGTAGGGCAAGGCAGGGAAGCTCAGGTGACTATACATGACCTTTGAGCCCTCAGATGGCATTGTATAAGAAACCATCATGCTGCAATGCTAAATATAGCCACATGGGCTCAGGAGTACTTCTGAAAACTGCTGTCAATTAACACAGTCTGCCGCTGGTCAGTGAAGGTTGGTCAGTGAAAACACTGGAAAAGTTGGTCAGTGAAAGCATTGGATTTTTTTTCTTTGTACTTTAGTCAATTAAATAAAAGTTAAAGAGAATGAAAAGATAACATATTCTTGCTTTTATGGCATTTCACAAAACGTATACATAGACACACACACACACACACACACACAATTATATAATGTATGAATTGGTTCATACAATATGATTACAGTTTTTTCAACTGCTTACATTTTCAAAACTTTGCCTCTTTTTTTCAAAACTTTACACACAAATCCAAGAATTGCACACACAAAATGCAAAAATGTTTCACCAAAAAATAAAAATATTTTGCATATCTTTGGCTACATTGGAGATCACTTGCAGTATCATTTATATTACCCAGTCTCTAAATACAGCATATACTGTATGTAAACTGGCACTTATCAAACTCTACCAATGATTTTCACACCATGGAGAATCCAGTTTACCTCGTCTTCTTGCCTGATATTACCAGCTTATTTTTGTCATTTTGTCATGTGTGTGTGTGTGTGTGTGTTTGCAAAACTGCCTATGGTGTTCATAACCCTTAGCAGAGGAGAACAGCCTGCAACAATGCAGATATGGACTGTGCAATGAACAGTATTGTTTACCGTTCAGGACTGTCATCACTCAGCACTTGGCCTAAATATGTGACACATCCTAAGACATATACAGGATAGAATGAGGACACTGCACAATTAGAAACAAGCAACAGATACAGCTCACTGAAAAGGTGCATTAAACACCTCAAAGTGAGGAGAAGGGCGAGATCACTTGCAGTATAATTTATATTACCCAGTCTCTAAATACAGCATATACTGTATGCAAACTGGCACTTATCAAACTCTACCAATGATTTTCACACCGTGGAGAATCCAGTTTACCTTGTCTTCTTGCCTGATATTACCAGCTTATTTTTGTCATTTTGTCATGTGTGTGTGTGTGTGTGTGTGTGTGTTTGCAAAACTGCCTATGGTGTTCATAACCCTTAGCAGAGGTGAACAGCCTGCAACAATGCAGATATGGACTGTGCAATGAACAGTATTGTTTACCGTTCAGGACTGTCATCACTCAGCACTTGGCCTAAATATGTGACACATCCTAAGACATATACAGGATAGAATGAGGACACTGCACAATTAGAAACAGGCAACAGATACAGCTCACTGAAAAGGTGCATTAAACAACTAAAAGTAAGGGGAAATGAGTGAGGGTAAGGGCAGGAGTGAGGGGAAGGACGGGAGGGAGGGAAAGAGGGTCATAGTGACCAACACAGTCATAGTGACCCTCACATATCACCTGCTGATTGCAGTACACTTTAAAGTATGGAAGACGTCACATTTACAGTCTGTCTGGGATTTTGCTACAGTTGCAAAGCAATTCCAGTGAGGTAAGGATCACGAGCAAATCAGATCAGAAGACTCAGGGCGAGAGGGACGGAGAGAGAGAGAGAGAGAGAAAGAAAGAGAAGAAGGAAACCAAAGCAGGTATAGAATTGAGAGGAGATATAAATGAGATGGGATTACTTTATTGAGCTTGGCAGAGGAAGGGCCTTTTGTGCACAGGGCTTCATCAGATCTGTGTGCCCTAAAGCCTCGCTTGGGTTACAAAGCCCCAGCACTTCAGGGACTTTCAACTTTACTTTGCATCCCAGAGAAATTGCTCCTCCAGGGAGGTTAAAATGGTAGGGCTTATGGTGGTTGGAGTTTTTAAAAATGCCACAGAATTACAACTAGGGGTGGGAGATGTGACCAAAACCTTATTTGATGATATGAGCAATGTAATTTCATGATACGATATATCACAATATATTTATGTATCTTGTTTTATTGTATTGTTATTAAAAAAAGAACAAATAAGCAAATTCCAAAAAATTGACAATTAAAAAATAACAAAAAAGTTTTTCAGGTACAATAGGTTTATTTAACTTAAAGGAGACATATTATGCCCCTTTTTACAATATGTAATATAAGTCTCTGGTATGGCATTGGAACTGGTACACCATTGTCGTTTGCGAAAACACAATAATGGCGCCGTGGGTGGAAACTTACAGATAAAGGGGCAGTAATATTATAATGAGATCCCTTTGCCATGTCACCAAGGGAGCGAAATCAGACGCGCTCATTTTCTCAGATGCTTGCAGAAAAAGACTTACCAAAACAAAGTTACTGGGTTAATCTTTTTCACGTTTCCTTGGTTGGTAGATGCACCGGGGACCTGATTATAGCACTTAAAACCTGGAAAAGTCCGATTTTCATGATATGTCACCTTTAAGTTTGACAGTCTTCGCTGTATGAATTTAATATAAACCGATTCTTTTTAAAGATACAAAAGCTATTGCAAAAGTGGTTTTCTCTTTGCCATTGTTGTTTGATTAACATTAATGACACAGACAGCAGCAGGTATATTAGGCTGCTGTCACTTTAAGATCTAATGCACAAATCTAATATACTGACACATCTGGTTTTCAACAACTGTTTACGTTCATTTAAATCATAACCAAATGTATTTACTGTGTGAATACTCCACACCATAGGCATTTTGACATAATTGTTTTTGTATTTGACCTTTTCCTTCCAGAGAGTTGAATGTGAGATCACACGCTGTCTTAGGGTGCTTTCACACCTGGCCTGTTGTTTCGGAACCTGGCGCGTTTCCCCCCTTAGCTTTGGTTTGTTTGGGCTTATGTGAACACGCCAATCGCACTCGGATCCGAGCCAAAACATTCGGTCCGAGATCACCTGAACGAGGTGGTCTCGGCTCGATTGAAAACGAACTCTGAGGTGGTTTGGTTGTAGTGAGAAAGCAATCCGGTCCAACGGACCAACAGACTAGGGTATATCACAGTGTATGTTGGGTAATTTCGTAAGTTCCGTGAAAAGCATTAGCTTTATTGTTTTGCTAATACTTCAAAATGAACCTGTGAATGTCTGTGGGTGAGCACGTCTTCGCCATTCAAAATCAAAGCGCACTTTTTTCATTTTATAATGCCGTCTTATTGCTCTTCTTCGTAGTAGGTGCATTCTAAAAATGTTTTTCCGATTAATCCTGGACTCCTGCTCAAAATGATAAATTAATATAACGACAGCTACAAAAAACAATAAGCCCACGAAGCTGTAGTCGTTCCATCCTGACAGATGACAGCCATGACAGCTAAGTGGAATCCCGGAAAAAAACCTTGGAACTTTGACCAATGAGAGAACAGTTTACTAGCGCGTGACTTGTATTAACAAATTTGGTCTGTTTAGAAGCTTTGCCGTGTGAAAGCGAACCGCACCAAAGGTAAAAAGCAACATTGTAATAATTTTAATTCCTGTTTCGGAACAAAGCAATCGATCTACAGGTGTGAAAGCCCCTGAAAGGTGGCTTTCTTTGCATACGCTTTTGGCGTGTGTCCGTCAGCACTAGAGCACTTTGTTTTCTCTGCATATTTCACTTTATAGCTTTTTTTTTTTTTTTTACATCATGCACACGTCTGTCTTTATTTTCTTATTAATGCATGTTTCTTCATCATTCTAATGTGTCAATAACTGTGCTATTGGATATATTTACATACAGCAATATAGCAAAATATCTTAATGATATACGTTTTATATCATCACACATGCATACATACATACATATAGGCTGGAGTCATACCGGCACCCAACCCTATTTACAACAATTGTAAATTCTTCCAGAGTGCACTATGTAGGTGTTCTCTGATGTGGTTTTAATGCTCTGCCTCCTTTAGGCAATGTGATGCCCTGCCAAATATAATCCATCCATGAGAAACCTCCATATGCACCACAACACACACAGGACTGTCTGCAGCCTGAGAGCATGTTTTGGAATGCGTTGCAGACCGTTAATGGTTCCATAGTGTGACCCTGGAGGGTGTGTGGCAGGACAGATCCATAACTTTTCATAATGCTAATAATAGCTGCCATTATCAGTACTGTTGCACACTCAGACAAAAATGAATCAAGTGCCCCGGTCCAGTTTTCAGCCCCAGAATCATAGTTGCGAGACAGAGAGAGAGAGTGACATGCCGAGGTTAAGCCACAATTACTGCTTTTGATTATCATTCAAACAAATGATATGCAATAATGAACATCCAAAAAAGGCATTAAAACAGTCTTTTCTGTGTTGCAAGGGCTTTTAGCCTTTACAAACTCAAGGACCTCCTTTATATAAAGTTAGACCTCCTGCAACACACTGTTAGAAAATAATTTAACTTAACTAAATCGAAAAAAAAATAAGAAAAAAAAAATCTTTAATTAACCTGAACAGAGCCCTGTATATTCACAGATTGGGTGGAACCAGTTGAAAACACTGGCTCTATAGTCATGCACTAAAATAAAAGACTGTAGATGTCTGCATAATGAAAAGAGCTTTTAAGTGATTTAGAGAGAAGTGTGTTTGAGGGTACGATTAAGAACATTTAAGACAATTTACAGCTAATAATAAATCTGATGTGCTGATTTACTAAGTGTCCTTAAGTGTCTTTTCACTTGGGATACCTATTTGAAGTAGTCATCCACTCTGGACCTTTCAAAAATATTTATTCATAAATATAATGACTTAAAACTGAAATGGCTAGTGAACCGATGACTGAGCTGTAAATGTTCTAAATGGCTTTTCAAAGCCATATTTTAATCTTTCTTGACATTTTTGGAAGAGAAAGTGAAAAAGAAAGAAAGGGGAAAAAGAGTAAGGCTAAAAATTAGAATAATGTTATGAATTTGTTATGAACTGTATACTAATTACAGATATTGACAGATATACCTGCTCCAGCTGTATGCTATGTAGGTGTCAAATAGTCCCTGGGCCAACAAGGATGTGTAAGCACTCAGCAGAGTGTGGAGTGATGTGGATGTGTCCTGGAGTGGATGAAGTCATCAGTGCTCTAAACAAACACAAAAGGATTATTTCCATTAGTGGAGAGGTTAGAATCAAGAAAAGTTTTAATGTTTACATAAAACAGTTTAAAAATAGTTTGTAGAATATGCAGATATGCTGATCTTGTGAGTGAGCTGGTTATGAGGATAAAACTGCATCAATTAATAGACAGGTTTGTGAAACACTGTGTTAAACAAATTAACAACATGGATGGAAATACAAAGATCTTAACATTACCTAATCATTTTCACAAATACATTTGCATATTACCTTAAAATCATAATCTTTTTATATAAATTTGTCACAAATTGAGTACAGTGAAATCACACACAAAAGCCGCTTGTCAATATTGTTAATCAGGAGCCCAGTGGGATTTTTAAGGCATTTTTTAATCTTAAAATAAAAAAAATATATATATTTTTTTAAATAAGGAAGAGGGAGTTTTACCTCCTACTATTACTGTAATTATATTTGTAAGGTTTATGCAGAATGGCATCATTAGTCCAGCTGTGTAATGCCTTGCCATAAAAACAAATAATAATAAAAAAAAAAGGATTTTCAACATTAATAAGTATAAAATAGGTTAAAGCTTTAAGAATTTGCATGAACAATATAGCATATGGAAGGCTGGCTGTTAGAAACAATGCATGAAGATACTGTGGCTTAATTCCTTAAAACCAACTGCAGTAAATTATTTTCTTTTCTTTTTTTCTTAATAAATTAATGAACAAAATGTTTTTTACATTTTTTAAAAAGATTAGTTAAATGAACTAGGGAAAGTAAAAAGTAGTCAAATTAAAAGTTATTAAAAAAGGGCTTAATGGTAACCAGTCTTAATTATATTTGTAAGGTTTATGCAGAATGGCATCATTAGTCCAGCTGTGTAATGCCTTGCCATAAAAACAAATAATAATAAAAAAAAAAGGATTTTCAACATTAATAAGTATAAAATAGGTTAAAGCTTTAAGAATTTGCATGAACAATATAGCATATGGAAGGCTGGCTGTTAGAAACAATGCATGAAGATACTGTGGCTTAATTCCTTAAAACCAATTGCAGTAAATTATTTTCTTTTCTTTTTTTCTTAATAAATTAATGAACAAAATGTTTTTTAAATTTTTTAAAAAGATTAGTTAAATGAACTAGGGAAAGTAAAAAGTAGTCAAATTAAAAGTTATTAAAAAAGGGCTTAATGGTAACCAGTCTGCATCATGCTAAAAATGCACATAATTTGAGAGTTATCCACATATTAATTCAAGCGTAATCTCAAAATGTCAAACAAGGACACAAGAATGTTGTGGGTAATTAGAGTTCCCCTTCAGGAACTCGAGCTGCGTCGAGATTCGCTTTGGGAACGCCCCTGCGTGACCGCGTTCTGAAGCACGTGTAATATAACCTAGACCTGGCATCTATCCCAGGTTCCCAAGTTCTCTCTACGTGATGTGCTCATCTGATACACACACAGGCAGGGACTTGGTAGTATGGCGCAGTGGGTATTCTCGTTCCCAAAGCGAATCTCGACGCAGCTCGAGTTCCTGAAGGGGAACGTCTCTAGGTTACGTATGTAACCATGGTTCCCCGAGGGAACGAGACGCTGCGTCTCTTTGCCATACTCCCTGCATCCCTCCAGGCGCTACTTCATCGAAGCTAACTTGCGCTTTGCCGGATGCGCTTTTATATTTCCTGGCGCTCACGTCACCCCGCTCGTGACGTCTCGCTGCTCCATTGGACTGATTTTACACGTGCTTCAGAAAGCGGTCTCGCAGGGGGGTTCCCAAAGCGAATCTCGATGCAGCGTCTCGTTCCCTCGGGGAACCATGGTTACATACGTAACCTAGAGACGTTCTGAATGAAAGCATGTTGCCATTTCGTGAATTCACATTAAAACTGAATTTGAGTGTTGCAGAAATAGGACATGAAAAATAAGAAAATCAGTCAGACATTGTTTTCTCTCAGAATAGGCAGCATTTCCATTTTTAACCATAGTTATTATTTCGCTTTGCTGTTTTTCCCTCTCTTCTTCGACCGAGTCCACCAGTATCCATTTGTCCAGTGATTGCAGATGTGAGCAGTCTTTAAACAGATCAAATCAGGGCTCCTATTGAAACGCAAAACCACTTCACAGCTGAAACACTGCAGCGTTGCCCACTCGGCTTTTCTGCTACCACATGCTGCCAACAAAAATGAAGAAATTCACGCTGCCCTAACAGGCCAAATCACTAAGGAAGTGTGACGCTCCAGCTAAATCCCTGTTCCTGCTCTGCTATCTGTAACGGTCTGCCGGTAATGACGACAGTGGAATCAATTGACGAAATTCGTCTCTGCTGCCTTGATCTCTTAAACCACCCATATTGAAAATGCAAATATGATGGAGGAAGAGAAAGACAAGACTTTCTGATAGCATTCAACTGCACTCAGAATTATGAGTGACCGGCTGATAAGGATAGACAGCTGCTTGGCCAATGGAAGATATGCTGATTGATTCACACGATTTACATGGATCAAGAAAAATCGAAAGTTGCTTTGAGCTTCTTCCATCTCCAATTTCCAGCAACAAAGAGACCATTCAGATAATAAAAAAATAAAAAAAACAGCACAAAGGGGACTCTGAAGCATGCCAGGAATAACTAGCAGTTCACCACATCCACATGCAAATGGGGAAAAAAAAAAAAAACCTTCAATGTATATTTGCATGATGGAGAGCATAGCAAAAGAACAATGGAGTGATAGAAATTCTAAAACTATGATGAGGTTCCAAACCTGCCTGACTTTTTATCTACTGTGGGCCACAAAATAAAATATTCTAAATAAGGAGAACCGAATTGTAAGAATTCACTAAACATGTACACACACATTTTTAATCAAATATGTTTACATTTTTATGGTGAAAAATGTACACATTGTACATTTTTGTTCTGCGAGCATTTTTACAAACAAATCATGATTCACCAAAAACTGTCATACAAAATTGAATAAAATTTACAAAAAAATCAAGAAAAAAGAAAATAAAAATGTAGGAACAACTGAAGCCACACATATGCAAAGAGCACATACTCTGGGTGGCCTTATAATCATGTTAAATTGATTATAACATGACTATAATATATACCTATAACCAACTACATACATATATAGTTAAGATATGTATGCAAATGACTAACCTCAAATTTAACATTACAGTGAGGTTAAGAAAAATTAATTTGCATGTGCACGTGTTGTGAATTATTTTCATGCAACATTCTCCTGTGCATATGAATATGAAATAATCCATGTGATCATTAGTGGATGAGACCCAATGTATGCTTTTCTGTCCATACAATAAAAGTCAACAGGATCCAAAACAACTTTGCAACCTGTTGAAATTCATTGTATGAACAAAAACATTCTTCAAAATACTTATTTTGTGTCCATATGCCACTCTAAAAAATGCTGTGTTGTTTCAACCCAACTTTGGGTCAAATATGGACTAACCCAACTATTGGGTTAAATTTTTTGATTATAATTTTAACCCAAAAGTTGGGTTAGTCCATATTTGCAACCCAGCATTTTTTAGAGTGATCATAGAAGTAATTGCAACATTTTCATTTCTTGGTGAACTATCCCTTTAAGAAGAAGAGAAAGAGAGAGTGAGAGAAACTAAAATCTCTCTGTTAGTAGATCTTTCACACTTAAGTGAAAAGTTAATGGTTAGTATTATTACTTATTGCTGATAGAATAAGATGGTGGCGCGTTCACACGCTGCGGCTTCTCTCTCTCCCGACAGAAAGGTGTTTTCGTGTTTTTTGTCTTGTGAGTCGCAGTGTTTTTGTACGTATTCGTCGCGTTTTACATTTTACCTTATTTGTATATTTGTATAGTTGTATTTTTTATTTAATCTGTATCTATCTGTATTTATGTTCTACTGTTAGTGTTATCTGTATGCACCAAGGGTCTGAGAGTAACGCAATTTCAATTCTCTGCGTGTATGTGCTGTACATGTGGAAGAATTGACAATAAAGCAGACTTGACTTGACTTGACTTGACTTGACTTATTACGACGATAATGCCCTTGAAGGCAAAATCCCAGAACAGATCATTTGTCAGATACAATACCAAGCCCACATGACTGTTCTCTTTAAGGTGAATATGTTTCTAATCATATATTAGTATGTGTATGGGTGCAGTGACACATAAAAATGTTTCTCCAAGCATGCACCTTGGGGCCACGCATGCTTTCACTTGCCACCACGGCTTTGCTACTATTACAGTAAGCTCCCTGAGTTCATTTATCACCATCCTCTCAGTGACAGCACAGTGGCATAGACACATTCCCTTGTGCATTTGTCCTCTTTCTTGTTTGGAAACTCGCCTGCACAATCCTTCTCTAAAGTGCTGTGGCCCAATCCAAGATAGTTAAAGTCTTTACAACCAGCCCTGGTTTTAGACTGTTCTCTTTAAGGTGAATATGTTTCTAATCATATATTAGTATGTGTATGGGTGCAGTGACACATAAAAATGTTTCTCCAAGCATGCACCTTGGGGCCACGCATGCTTTCACTTGCCACCACAGCTTTGCCACTGTTACAGTAAGCTCCCTGAGTTCATTTATCACCATCCTCTCAGTGACAGCACAGTGGCATAGACACATTCCCTTGTGCATTTGTCCTCTTTCTTGTTTGGAAACTCGCCTGCACAATCCTTCTCTAAAGTGCTGTGGCCCAATCCAAGATAGTTAAAGTCTTTACAACCAGCCCTGGTTTTAAGGGCCTTCTTAAATAGATATGTGCCCGGTTCCAATTTCCCTGGTGGTTAATCACTCTGTGGTGGGCTGCATTTGAAGTTATACATTCCATGTATATTGAACCACTCATAAGTAGTAAGAGAAAAGCTTGCCCTCCTTCAATCTCATGTGAAGGTAGCAGGCTTTATGAGGGACAGCCATAAAGCTATTGAGTGCATTTTAACATTCGCCATTGGATTTTATCCAGGCACTTGTGACTTGGAGGTTCTGCATGTATTCCAGCAGTCCACTGATGAAAACATAATTGCAGATGTTTAATAAAGGAACTACTAAACCACTTTTCCGTTAAAGGAATATTCACATGTTTTAACATCATAAACTTACTTTTGGCTGGACAGAATTATCATAAGGTCACCTTTTTGCATACAGAACGCAGTGAAGACTAAATGCAAGGTTGGGAATTATTTCACAACATACCTTCAGATCTTGAACTGTAGATGGGTGATGCATTATTCAGCAGAAGGTATTTGCAGTCACTCCAGCTGGAGTGCTATGGCTCTGTTGTAGGTGATCAAGCATGGCCTGTCGAGGTGTTTATGAGGAAATGTATACATGAGGACACTGAGATGAATTTAAACAGGTTACAAGGAGTCAATTAACCTCATCTGGCTCAGACACTGAAACATGGGGGTTTTCACAAAAATTATTAAGTTAAATACCTGTCAAGCAAGGATTGCATTTAACTTTTTGAGTGTGGTTGATGACTTGAAAAACATAATTATTTTTAAGACAGAATCACAAGGCAGGTCATAAAGAAACAAAATAAAAATGCCAGATAAAACGGATAAATTTACCATCCATGCTGAAGATATATAGCTCACAGCAAGTATACTGTGTGCATAAGGTGAAGATAGGTCACCACGTGTAGCTGCATGTATATTTTGTGTGCCACATTATAATTGGAAATGGAAAAAAATGTCATTATGCAACATGCTTAAATTGCCTGTTGAATATTTTTCTGTAGCTATTATTACCTTGTGCACTGCACAGTATATAATGAGCCTCATTACCATAATTAGGAATTGAGTGTTATTATTTAGCTTACTTTTAATAGGGACTCTTTTCAGTTTAAGTCCTTATTGAATTAATTTGATTGGTTAACATCTGGTGGTTACATATCACCAATTATAAATAAAATGGCTGGTGCCTGCCATACTGTACTTGCCATACTTTGGCTGTTTAATATTACTAAATAATATTTTTATTCAGCAAGGATGCATCAAATTGATCAAAACAGTAAAGATATTTATAATGAAATAAATATTTTTTTATTCAGCAAAAAATAAAAAAATTAAATAAAATTATAAATGTAAGTTTCCACAAAAATATTAAGCAACACAAAGTGTTTTTAACACGAGTAAGAATAATAAGAAATGTTTCTTAAGCACCAAAACAGCATATTGGAATGGTTTCTGAAGGATAATGTGACACTGAAGATTGGATTAATGACTTAAAATTCAGCATTGCTATCACAGTAATACATTTCATACTGAATATGCCACTTATACTTTCTAGAAGTTATTCTCTATTTAAAAGGCTTATGCACCTAAATACTCTAGACTTTAAAACACAATGGGTTTGGCATTTCTGTCCCCCTCACTTTCAAGAGTGTCATAGCTATTAAATGATATTGGCTTATATGTGTGACCTATTCTCTGATCTTTTTGTATCGTGACACCATAGGGATAGGGGTTCAGACTGCCCTGATGAGTATTATCAAAGATGCTTTAAAAATAGTACACCCAGCCCTCTGACCTGGCACTTAGCATTACTAAGATGGATTAGGGTAACAGTAGAGGTTATAGAAGGCTTTTGTCCCTATCAGCACGTCGGGCTACACTCCAGACTTCAGCCTTGAGTACCTGCTCTCCTCACCACACATTCTGCCCTATTTACAACCTAAAATTACAATGGCTCAGTTTGCCGAAGCACATAAGTAGTACTTAATCTCTACAGCAGGTTTCCCAAATCCATCGTTAACCAAGTAGAGTGTAAAAACATTCATAAATTAACTGGAGCCTCTGACCACTCAAACGTGCAATACATACAACTTAAATAGTGGTTCTGTTTAGCCCCCTACAGTCACATATGTAGCAACTTAGTTAAAGCTCAAACAAAATCAGAGGTTATGGCTAGCACTATGAAATATGCTAATTCTTCAATAGTGTTTTTACCTAGCACCCTATAGTTATTCTAACCACATAACAACTTGAATAAAGCTGAGACAATAACCAGATGTTATGGCTAGTACTATGAAATATGCCCAAACCATGCTAGAACTCCAATAGTATTTTGTCTTTTAGAAAAATACATAGTATGAAGTGTGTGGACACACTTCACACTACGGGCTTTCTGGCTACAGAATCGCCCCGACCCTTTTGCTGCAATCCTTTAAATACACAACCAAGATAAAACATCCCCTAAATGGAGGCATGTGCCAACAATTGGAATTTGCATTAACCCAGGTCCCAGACCTGGGTGTTTTACACCTCAATGGGAACAGAAGGTAATTTGCATGGAATGACACACCCTCTACAGTAATCAAAATATAACTTAACTCTTAGAATCTGTATTATCTTTTAGTCTACTTTTGTAAGATTGAGACCATTGTAACACTCGCCCTGAGACTATTCAAATGATACCAAACATGACTGTAAATATTATTTGCATTCATGTAGAATATTATACTATTGACCATTCTAAGTGAACCAAGTGGAGGGAGGATGGGTAAGGGGAAGGAAGGGGATGAAAATGAACTGATGCATATGTGATAGAGGCATTTCTCGAAGGAGCCTGTGTATGTTTGTATTGTCTGTTTCTCAGGAGATCAAAGTATCTGAGTTTCTTTCATCCTTACACCTGGAAAGGTTTGACTTAATAATAGTCAACATCTAACCTGATGAAAAAAATCATTAATGTTATCTGTGTTAGATTTTAAATGCAATAACTGTGAACTTTTACAAATATACAAACAGCACAATAGCAAAACATATACGTTTGTTCATTAACTGTTAAATTCATCATTATGCAAATTTGCAAAAACAGTTCTCTGTATAAAAGACCCACAACTGGCCGATTAACATGGTGCTTGTTTTCTCTCAAATATGGTAGGAAGAATTGTTTCAGTAGTGTAAATTTAGTACAGTATAAGGATGCTAATTTTCACAGAATGATCGACAAGCCAGTTTATGGTGAAAGAATGTGGGTATTATGCGACACAGTGCAATTCTACGATGTCCCAGTATGTCCAAGTGCTGGCAATGCTCTTCTGCTTCTCTCTCAAAAACGCAAAACTTTTTATTCCCAAAAAAGCATGCTATGTTTAGGACATAGTATAAGTGCAGCATGTGTGTAGTATGAATGTAATCTGGAGGAGACTCCAGTCCTAAAACACATTTGTAGGACTCAATTTTTTTAGTATGTGCTAGCTATACTTTTTTATAGCACTTACTATTCATTATTTTCAGGAATTATTTACTGTTTTAATTTAACATATTCTACTAACTAACCACTAAACTAAACCATTGGTAACCCTTTTCATTTTTTAACCTAATTAGATGATGTGTTGTCCAAATATGTTTATGTGGTCATTGATATTTGTCCTACACTATTGATTTTGATATCTGTGTACATGGATTTTGATATTTTGTATATCAGTGAAAATTTAATTTATGCAGCCCATTTTTTGTTTGTCACTAACATGTATGTTTGTATTTCCAGGACTTATGGAGTGGGTGTGTTGAATGTGTGGAAGGAGCCTCTAGGCCTGCTGGGATTGTGTCCGCCCTCCTGCCTCTGTGCAATGCAAGAACGCTGGCATCTCTCCCCCATAATCCTCGGCTGCAGGCAAGACCATGATTCACCCTTGGCTGCTGCCAGACACTCAGGCTAATATGTGACATTGCTGTGTTTGTGTGTGGGTGGATGGGTGGGAGGTGGGATGGAAGCAGGCTGCTTTTGTGTTCGGTTTACATTATTTGACTGAGGCAGCTGTGTCTGTGTCTGTGTGTATATATGCGAGTGTGTGATTGTACGGTTATCAGTATGTCAATACGAGTGCGCTCATATCAACTGATGTGTTTCCAAGTGTCCTTATAGTATGCGCAAGAAAAGACCGCAGAGTGGAAAATGACTGTGTGTGTGTGTGTGAAAGCAATCAGAAGTATATCTATCATTGTGTGTGAGTGTTTGTTTGTTTGTTTGTTTGTGTGTGAGTGTTTGTTTGTTTGTGTGTGTGTGTTAAAAACGTCTTCGTTTGGACGCAAGCCACTGGAAATGAAACGGTAGAAGTGACAGTTTTATTCAAGACAAACTGGTTACGAAAGCTTTGTTTGTGTTGTCAGATTTGCCATATCAGAATATTTAAACTCCACAGTGATTTTACAGTTGTTTAAGAAAGAATCAGTTGCACTACAGCACTGCTGTTTTTTTGAAGAATGCATTGTGGTAGCATTGTGGCACAGGACCAAGTTTGTCAATGCAAATTGTAAAGGTTTAGTCACAGGTTTGTGTAAGCTAGAAACTCTGGTCTAGCACAATTGGGTTTAATAGAGTTTTACACATTGACTGCTTTGTAAGACTTTCTTTGCAATAAGTGATTGAATCAGGGTACTGGCCTATAGAGGTTTTAGAGAGGCAGTTGCGGTAGCCCACTGTTTAAGGCCCAAGGCTTGCTAATGCAATAGTCAATCCTTGCTATCCGGGGCCCAGATATTGTGCTCTTCTACAACTAACTGTGACAGAATTATTTAACCACTGGTTGCCCCAGTACATGTTCTTTCAAGAAGTACAAATGCGTGGTGAGTTAAAAGATCTGCAGTAGTCTAATGCTTAAGAACACTGGTGGAAAATACAAAGCACTTTGAAAATTGGCTGTTTCTTCAAGTATGCAAACTTTTGGCCCTGTGAACTTTTAGAAAATAAAATGGTAACACTTTATTTCGATAGTCCACTTTAGACATTCTATTAACAGTAAGTAACTTTGCAACTACATGTCAACTAGCAGTTAGTAGAGTATTAGTAGACTGTCTGCTTAATATCTTCTAACACTTTCTTTGTCAACTTATTCTACTAACCCTAAACCTACCCTAACAGTCTACTCTGAGAATTAGTTGACATGTAGTTGACATGTAGTTACAAAGTTACGTATAGTTAATAGAATGTCTAAAGTGGACTATCAAAATAAAGTGTAACCTATTATTATTTTAAAAAGTTAAAAAGCTGCTTACCACAATAAATTACCATAATTAAAAGATCAGTTTTGCATAGCAAAATGTCTGCCAAATATTTGCATCTTATTGTCTAAGAACCGCCCACTTTGCCAGGAGGAGCCCATCTGATTCACATTTAAAATGACCAACCAGGGTGTCACATGTTGTTAGTTCTTCCCAAAAGTGCTCATATTATTGGTACCTTTTTAACAGTACTTCATGTTAAAATGTCATCAGATGTACTAGTCATTTTCTGGCAGGACATTATTTAGAAATTTTACGGACATTTCCATTAACCCTAAAACACCACAATGAAGTAA
>NW_015631724.1:519824-534747 GCF_001515625.1 Sinocyclocheilus rhinocerous
AAGACATTTACAGATGCTAGGAGCGGTTATACCTTATGATCCAAATAGAAGTGAACAAGGAAAATGTGACCATTTAAAATCTCCTTTCCTTTAAAAATATATTTGATTATGTCAGCACTTTATTGTTTCTCTGTTCTTTATGGGATTTTCCTCAACTACCGGCACTTTTATGTCCCAGGGGTTGGTTTTTATTAAAACAAACAGATTTCAGTTTGCTGTTATTTCCACCAGGTCCAGCAATTTTACCATTAATAAAGTTTTATCAAACGTTTAGTTACCATGAAGAGTGCCAGTAATAAACATGCTTTTGATTAAATATGAAACATATATTTGTGTTGTGCATCAGATGTAATTTTGTCAAATTATACAAAAATTGAAAAAAAAAAAGGCAATTTTGAGGAGGACAAGTCCACAGGGCCAAAAGTGTCCATAGATAAAGAAACATTTGTACTGCAGTAAATATCTTTTTTATTTTTTTTATCATCGCTGTAACCATAGAGTAACACCTGTTTCCCAAACCAGTATGTAGACTCCTCACAACTGCATCAGTAGCGCAGCTGTCAGGTCCAAAAAATTATTAAATAACATTAAAACTTTCACCAACATATTTAAAAAATCTGTTCCTATCACAAAATAACGTGAAAATGCTGCCCAATATGAAAATTTCTCATCCCCGCGCTCATAACCCAACAGGACCTCGACCTTATTTTGAAATCTCCGCCCCACACGTATGTACACAACCATGGCAACGACGATCACAGAAACAAGTGAAGATGACACACAAGCATATTCAAACAACAGCCAACACAGATAAGTTGTGTGAAACGAAGCAAAATCAACGTTACTCACCTATCAGGAAGAAACAACACAACCTCGGCGTCCGATTCCAGGCCTTCCCGCTCCTTTCTCTCCACCGCTGGAAAGCTGCTCCGATATTTACGCGGGTCTTACCTCTTGCCTGATTGTAACCCTCGAGAGCGAATCCAGCATAAATATGTGGATGTCATTGTCAGAACAAAAACTGGTGTGTGTCGCAGCCATTAGGTAAACCAGCATACATTCACGAGGATGATGAAAGTGTTTTAACTTGAGTAAAGCCCCCAGACCCCAGATTTTAGAAATATGTGCAGGTCAGTGGTCCTTGCAGTTACTATCTGGCCTATGCATGTACTTGGAGACTTAAGATGTGCACACAGAAAAGCACTGCAATAAACAGCATCAGTGCATGCTGTATAGGCTACAGGAACAGATTTCATCCTGCCAGTTTAGAAAGAATAGGATGATGAAGAGAAAATGAGAGCGCATTTAGCACACTCTCACTCAAATGAACTTTAACATTTATTTATGTTTGTTTATTTGTAAAAAGTACTGCACACTTATGTGACCCAAATATGTCAAACTTATCTTTGCACATTTTCTCGTGAAGCATCTATCATTATTAAGAATGTCATCTCGCTTGAAATTAGATGCTTATCAAAATAGGCCTACATAAAGTTATGCCTTTTCATGTTAATTTAGGCCTATCACATGGCATGCAAGACTGCCAAATAAAATACAAAAATTGTGTTTATTTATTTATTTACTTTTTTGTATTTTATTCTCTGACATAACATATAATAGCCGTGCAGTAATCAAAATGCATCAGTATGTATGAAATGTTCCCCTTTGATAAACTGTGAAAGCAATAAGATAGATCCATTTAACCTACTTGTATTAGTTTTCACATAACTTGTACACATTTTACTAGTTAGACTTTTTCCAAACTATAATTCCTGACTAAATGTATAATCAAGTGTAACATTATGAAGTTTCATTCACAGCATCTAAATGTCACGATGCCAGGATGTTTTTTTTTATGTTCTATAACAGACAGAAATACGATATAAAAGTAATATGAGTTATAATGTTACTAGCCTAATGTCAGTAAGAATGATTAGTCAAAACTTTACTGTGATAGGATATTCTCTGTTCACGAATATAGCCATATATGTTTATAACTATAGTTTTTGGATTGTATAGGCCTACATACAAAGCATGCTTGTGTTTATGAATGTAACTAAGCTTCTGTTCATGAATATCTGCTCTGGTGTAAATATTTTGAATGTGTTATACCCGTGTCTTATGGAGAAATGACGCTGAAATGTTTGAAACTGTTTCAATTTTCGTTTAGGACTGTGGCTGCATCACCGGCATCTTGCACAAGAAAGGCACACGCATGTCGTTCAGTTTTGAGTTCGCTGGAAAATCATACTGAGTAAGTGCACAGTATAGTAATTGTAATTTTATTATTCCTAGAATATGTGGTAATATTATTTGTGGTTGATAGTGTTAAAATGTAAAAATTGGCATTCTGTTTTCTCATGAAGTATGCATACTATACTAAGGTACTGTGGGGAATACACCACTCTTGCATTCACCTGCATCTCTCACAGTAAGGGGACACTCGTTCAGTTTTCAACTCCATTCAGAATCTTTGAGTAAGTGTGCATTCACTATTTTACAGATGTTACTTTCATGTGATTTATTTGCTGTATGGTAAAATATGTTTGCTATGTAGTAATTGTGTTCTTTGTTTCGATAAATTAGTACTAGTATCAGTGAACATCATAATAATGTTAATAATGTAGTTTGTGTAAACAGCATGCTTACTTTTTTATTTCAGATTCCTGCCCGCACAAGAACAGGTGCACTAAGCGATTTTTGCCAAACGATGTTGATTTTTGAAAGCACCAAAACAAACACGCCCATACCCCAACAGGACCTCGCCCCTATTTTGAAATCTCCGCCCCACACGTATGTACACAACCATGGCAACGACGATCACAGAAACAAGTGAAGATGACACACAAGCATATTCAAACAACAGCCAACACAGATAAGTTGTGTGAAACGAAGCAAAATCAACGTTACTCACCTATCAGGAAGAAACAACACAACCTCGGCGTCCGATTCCAGGCCTTCCCGCTCCTTTCTCTCCACCGCTGGAAAGCTGCTCCGATATTTACGCGGGTCTTACCTCTTGCCTGATTGTAACCCTTCTTTTTAATGTTTTGTTTCTCTGATATTTTCCTCTTTATTTTATCTGCCATCTCTCTCTATCTCTAGTCGATCTGCTAATATCCGTCCTGTGCGCTCAAATTGAGCGCTCTCTTCTCTCTCTGTCATTACAAGACATGCCCCCCCTTACTGCTGATTGGCTACAAGTGTGTTTTGGGACTCTGTCCGACGCTGTGGTAAAAAGCGTTTTTCAAAATTGCTTAGTGCACCTTTAAAGCTGGGCTCACACTACAGGAGTTTTAAAATCCTAACCGATTATGAAATCTGGTTGCAGAATAATTAGAAATGGCCAAGCAACCAATTTGTATGACAATCTAAATTTGAGGTCATAATAAAATGGAGTCAGATTAGATAATAAAATGGAGTCAAATTAGAATTGAATTTAGATTGAAAAACTTTGCGCGCTGAAAAGACCGAACACACAAGAAACCTTCAGCCACCACTGGATACCTTCCTTGGTGCGTGGACCTTACACAGGGCTTCAGCAGATGTAACATTTTTCCTTTGTTTTCGTTCATTTCAAAAAGAGGTTTCCAATCCTGCACCTGGAGGGCCACTTTCCTGCAGAGAAGTTGTTCTTAATCCGGGTCCTGGGGAGCCCCGCTCTGCACATTTTGCCTCCGTTATCTGACATGCTCAGTTCAGTTCATGGAGTTCTCTCCTAACAAACTAATGATCTGAATCAGGGCCCGTATTCACAAAATATCTTAAGGCTAAAAGTAGCTCGTAACTCGCCGATTTAGGAGAAAATCTTAAAAATAATGGGCGTGTCAGTCCTAAATTTAGGACTCCTAAATTTTTTATCTAAAAGTATTTCACAAATCATTTTAGCGCCAAAACTAGCTCCTAAATCTGTGAAACGTTAGGAGTAGTGAAGAGGACTCCTAAGTCACTAAGACCAAGCCACAGACTATCCTAAAACGGCTGTTGCTGGCAATCTGCCTTGGAACGTAAATATTTTAGAAATATTTGACGATAATGAGCTTTTATAAAGGTATAACCTTTGGTTTTGAAGGTTATCCCAACTCCAGATTTTTCTTTGATTATGGCCTTGTTTTCAGTAACCAGTTGGGCAAGAAGTAACAGCTGTGCTTGTGTCCAGTTTGGTTTTCTTTTACGTTTGCATGTCTTACTATCAGCCATGATTATTCTACTCTGTTTATTAAAAGGCTGTTTATATGCATATTCACTAATTATGAGAAGCATACATGTAAGAGGCTGACAATTAGTTAAACACATACTTGTTTAATTAGTAACACTTAGCCTGCATTTTAAAATCTTTATTTGAATGTGGCAACATTATTTTTAAACCTTTATCTTTACTCTAAAATATTTATATGAATAAATCTCTGACAGAGGCTATCAGCCAATCACTGTGGGCATAGTTAGTAAGTATGCTGACATCATCCATTACAACGAGGTCAACCCCACCCTTACTCTTAGCTTAAGGCTTCTCTCAATTCCTTAGTAAAAGTTTGTCTCAGCAGCTTTGTGAATAGGTTTTAGGAGAAAACTCTTTGCTAAAAACTTTTACTGCTATTTAGGAGAACTCTTAGTGGTAAGATAAAATGTTTTGTGAATACGGGCCCAGGTGTGTTAAATAAAGGAGACATGCAAAATGTGGGGGTCCCCAGGACCAGGATTAAGAATCACTGCTGCAGAGTGTAGCTCCAACTCCTGCCTGAAAGTTTCTAGTGATCCTGAAGAGCTTAAGTCAGGGCTAGTCAACTCCGGTCCTGGAAGGCCAGTGATCTGCATAGTTTACTTCCAACCTTAATCCAGCACACCTGTTCATCATTTTTAAATAGTCCTGAATACTTTGATTAGCTTGATCAGGTGTGTTTGATTACGGTTGGAACTAAACTCTGCAGTACACCGGCCCTCCAGGAGCCGAGTTGAAGAGCCCTGCCTTAAGTAGCTGGTTCAGGTGTGTGTTTATGGTTGGAGTTAATCTGTGCAGGACGGTGCTACTGCAGGAGCAGGATTGGAAACCATTAACTAAAAAAAAGATGTGTTCTAAAACAGATTAATTCACGGGCAAAGAACCATTACTGCTCGCAACCTGTTTGATACAAAGAAATATGTTATTATTTATCTTGTTTGGAAGCATTACCATAACCTTTTCAAAAAGTGACAAAACAACAAGTACTGTATGTTATATATCTTCTTATAAAATGGGTAGTTTTGGTTCTTGATTATGATTGGTTGAGCTGCATTCAGAGCCGTGTAAATTACTCTAGAAATTTACACCTGTGACCTAATTACGTTAGTATTACTGCACCCTTGCGGCTGTGTGTTGCTGCTATAATACTGCGCTAAAGAAATTGTTTCAAATTTCATTGTTTAAAAAAAGAGAAATTAAAGATTTTTTTAATGAATTAACCATTTCGTAAAAGTGTGGTTTACAGTGACTTTAGAACAGCTTAATTATCCTCTCCACACTGTGTCTATTTTGTCTAACAATGCGCCTTAAAGGGGTCATATGATGCGATTTCAATTTTTCCTTTCTCTTTGGAGTGTTACAAGCTCCTGGTGCATAAAGAAGATCTGTAAAGTTGCAAAGACTAAAGTCTCAAATCCAAAACTGCAAACCATGGCTTCTTGGGGCTTATTGCTTTATTTAATGTTACTCCTGAAACATTTAAATTTCTGAATTTAATTTTTGAAGGTAAACTAAGCACATTTTCACTCAGTTTAGTCATATTGAATACTCTACACACTCAACAACACAACTCTGTAATTGTAAATATGTTGACTAAAATGTTGTTTTATCTTCATGTATTGTTTTGAATTTCAAAATAAGGGATTGGGCTTGAAGCTCCCTAGTAGGCATTTTTTTAGTCTAGTCATTATACACAACAATTACCCATGATGATGATTCCAGGTAAATCGTTAAATCATGCGTAGAAGAGAACAGGTTTCTGAACAAACATTGAATTTAAAAAAAAAACTGTCCTGAACATTACCAGAATTTATTCTTTATCCCATTCTTTTGTCATACCTCTTCCCTCAGTTACTGCTACCCTTGCATACCTGTATACAAATAGCAATATCTATTTTCTCTCAGCTTTCTAAAGGGTGTCACTCCTAACTTAGAGATCTCACAAATGAGGTAAATTATAAACAGCCTGAGTGTGTGGGAGAGGATAAGATGTGCCCTTTTATTTAGCTGTCTGAGAAGTCTGCGATATTCCACAGCCAATGCCTGCACTCATCTCTCATACTTTTGCGAGGGGAGCCTCTGCTGGCTCAGGTTAGCTTTTTTGCACCTGCTTGTTTAGATTTAATTTTTTGTTGTGACATTACCTGACCCTTCCAGTTGCAGTAAAGCCAGCGTTCTTCAGGTTTCTGTCACAGAGTTGCTTTTAATGTGTCTTACTGCCTCACCCCCAGGCCAAGGTTTGGAATGAGGTCATAAATGCCGTCCGCATTCCCCCACACAATGCTGCCCATGTCCCATAAAGACCTGTAATGAAGGTGCCCAGCCTTCATGAACTGCCTATAACTCTTCACACACCAGAATGCATTAAAGCTGGAGTCTGAGAATAAAAGCAAATTATGTTCACCAAAGCAAGGGATTAGGGTTTCATCATGGCTGCATTTCTGAGATGATTAGGACGGATGGTGAATACTCAAAGAGCCTAATAAACAGGAAATGTTCATATAAAAGCAGAAGCTATTTACACTGCAAATAGAGAATATAGCAGTAAATGTGCATGATATAAACCTGTAATTCTGAGAAAAAAAACAAAAGGTGATATATAAACTGTATATAAACTGACTAACTCTTCGCAGTTTGCATCTTGCAACTTTTTTTTCTCCACCACAGACTAATATATATATATATATATATGATAAAACTGCATATTTTAGAGTGGCCTTTTATTGTGGCCAGCCTAAGGCACACCTGTGCAACAATCATGCTGTCTAATCAGCATCTTGATATGCCACACCTGTGAGGTGGATGGATTATCTCGGCAAAGGAGAAGTGCTCACTAAAGCCGGGCTTACACTACAGGAGTTTTAAAATCCTAACTGATTATGCAATCTGGTTGCAGCACACACATAAGGAGAATCTTTGCAGATTATCTTCCCTCAAATCTTAAACATGCACACACTACAAGATTTTAACATCGTGGCGCACCACACACTACAAGATATTATTAAGATTATCATGCCAGAGGGAGCGCCTCACGTGATCTCACGCAGCAGATCGTCATTGATATTTCAGTGATGTTTACAAATGTTAGCTAGTGTGCTAGCTGCTTTCTACACTCACCCGGTACATTCAAAACTGAGGCGATTTCACTCCAGCGCTTCTCTTTCTCCTTACGGTTGTGATACGTTTTCGACACATTATACAGACAGTTGTGTTACTATAAAACGCCAAGAAGCAGTTTCCTCCGTCTCCACTATCCAACGGGGCCGTACAGCAGCTGTTTTGCGGTCGCGCACTGGCTATTGTGAAAGTACTGACGTAATCATGTAGCCGTCATCATCCCGATTTAAATCCTAAATATCAAACATATTTGATATGATCGGGGCGGCCCCGATTTGTGTGCGAGCAGATCGGGAGGTGCAAGATTCGATCGGTGAACGCCTCACATTACCAGATAATCCGCGCCAAACATCGGGACCGATCGAGGGACTCCACAAGATTTTTGCTCCGATTCTCAGGAGGAGGAAATCGGGGCTAAATCGGGCTAAAAATCCTGTAGTGTGAGCCTGCGTTTATAATTTTGTTCATTGTATATATACTGTATATTGATTGCAACTTTTTATGTCATACTTCTGACTTTTTCACCTTGCAACTGCAATTTAATAACTTTCTATATTTTTCCACTGAATTGCAAGCCTATATTTCTCAAATCTGAGTTTACTGTATATCACACAAATCTGACTGTTTTTCCTCAGAATTGCGAGGAAAAAAAAGTATTATTTGTGATATTAAAATTAGTAATTACCATTTTTATCACATTTGCAGAAACAAGCAGAAACTACAACTCATAAAGTGGGAAAATAAAGAAACCTTAAATTAGTGCTACTGCATTATGAATTTAATTTTGAATAAATAGCCCTGTAACCATTGAGATCTGTAAAATTTGCCTTTGATAACCCTGGTATACAGAAGTGTTTTTCTTACCCTCCAATTAGTTTCATATTTGTATTACGTAAACCCTGATGTGTATTATGTGGCTTGCCTGGAGTGAAGCTGTAACAACCTCTGGAAGAGGAAGTAATTATACCTGACAGTGCTGGACTAGATTTAAAGACATAAAATCAAAGATGTTTAAAAACAGACTAATTACTGTCTATTCAATTAAAAGCAGTTGTTTTATCCAACATCAGCAAAACTGTGTAATAATTGTTTGTTTATCTTGATTGGAATGAAATCTTCAAAAGAAGACATTTGTAACATTGTCTTTGATCTATAACAAGGTAATTTAATTACTTCAAACAATCAGCCTGTTTTTATCACCATTGAATTCTTGGTGAGAAAAATATATAATGCTAAATGATTTAGTGTGACCACTCTTTGGTGTTACTTTTAGGATGAATTAAGATGGCTTATATTACTCTGTCAGAGCCTATAAAATCCCCGGCACATTGTTTAACCCTTTCGTTTTGACAGTCCTCATAAATATACAAGGACTGCTTGGCAAAGACTGTGATTTACATCTGGTGTAACACAGCGTAGGATGGCCTCTTAAAGTATTCTGAAGCAGCTCATAAAATGATCCAAATGAGCTCATTTCTGCATCATGAGTAACATTAGTTATGGTAAAAGTAATCTTCCGGACTATACAACAGTATTTTTTGAAAGTGTGTTACATATAGTGAGACTCTGCAGTAGCTGTGCCAGATGATGTAGTTGTAAGGGTAACAGACATGGTTGCTGAAGACATATATCAGTCACATGGTCCCAGTTTTCCCGCTCTGGCAGAGTATAAATTTGGACATGATTTCTATAACAAGAATATGATACATTTGACAAAGAAGTGATTGGAATAAACGTTTCAAGCATGAATTCTCAAACTCACACATACCAAACCTGAATACGAACCATTAAGCTATTCAATAGTTATTAAACAATACATACACAATAAATGATTAAGACCTGATAAGTCACATGTGGGTTACATACATGATATGGAGTTATGCATAGAAATGATTAGTTACTCATAAGTCCTTTTAGTGTCATTTATATGCATGGAAAGGCAGTTTCTATAGCCATTCTGTGAATGTAAGGATGCGTTCTGTGAAGACCAGAGAGGTTAAAATGTCTGTAAGGAATCTCAGTCTGTTCTGTCTCTTAGGTGGGGGAAGTAAATCCAAAGAGCTTGTGATTGCTATCACTGGTTACCATGTGATGGTCACGCCGTGCATCTCTTTTGACCATTAATCTTAATTACTTGCCCTAAAATTGACAATCTCCTTGGAATTGTCAATAAGTGTTCTTTTTGTGTTAATGTTGAAAGCTGTTCTGTGAAAGAGTTGGTTAGGCTTGTTTCAAACTGGCTAGGGTCTGATTTATGACATCCTGTTGTCTTGGGCCTCTTGTGGAATTTTGGGCTCCTCAGGTTTCAACCATGTTTTAACCAAATCATAGGACTCTGCAGTAGCTGTGCCAGATGATGTAGTAAATCTTCTCAATGACATGGTTGCTGAAGACATATGGCCTCTTGGACTGACTTGGCCTGTGGACTGCTCATGTGATCAGTGTTGGGAAGGTACATTGCATTTATCAGCACTAGGTAAATTCCTTCTCAATTTTAGACAAGGCTAGGTGAATAAACTGATAAAAAATTTTAACAATATGACGTAAGTTTAAGGTACTTTTTGATTCATATATTTACTGAAAGAAATTATATTTATAAGCAGTGTTTTAGACCACATTTCTTAATAACAATGTATCTTATCTCCAGTTCCCATGTCCAAGGTTACAAACAATTCTTCCTTTAAGGATGTTTCCCAAAAATGCACTTAAAGAATGAATGCACAGACATGTAAGACATTTCAGTTTCTTAAAATATAGAATCACCATTAATTTCTTAAATATTTAACAAATTTACATAATTATCAAAAACATTCAATGCTAAATTCATCTCATCAACAGATCAACACATAAGCCTTAGCTTCCAGAAGAAGAACACAAATAATATAACACCTAAATAATTACAATAGCCTATGCAATACAGAAAATTATTTAGTAAGTGACTTGTAAATATTTAGGGGGGAAAATATTTACTCCGTTTTCCCTGTTATCCCCTATAGTGTTGTGGTACAATAGTATATATGCCATTCCTAGTGTACACATTTTAAAAATGCAGCTTTTAATCTAGTTTACCACATCCAGTTATCAAAAGTCTTGTGAACAAATATGTGTTTTATGGCCTTATTTCAGTGACTTTTTAGTTAGATTTCTTTTGACTTTTTAGAACATTTTAAGTTTTTCACCTACCATGCATAAACATTTTCTCAAAAACGCATGCATGTACATTAATGTTGCTTACATTTTTGTGCTGACTACAGACTAATCCAACTTTAGACATTATATGTTTTGTTTTTTTTAAGATACTGAAAAAAGCACAAATGTCAGGGCATGTCAAAACTTCTCCAGAGCCCCAAAACCTCTTCACACCCCAGAGGGTTAAATTTGGCTTTGGCCAACCCCTTTGGTAAGTGGTAAACCAGTCTTCCCATAATTTGCATGTTAGTCTGTTTAAATTATGTTTTAAAGTGTAACCATCACACTGCATCAACTGCATGAACTTTATGCAGTTTTACAGTTGCTCTGTAGGTGAATATGTTTGCCCTATTTGGCTTACTATGATGGGCTCATTCATGGATTTACAAAGAGCATTAGCAATGAGCAAGTTTAAATTTTAAGGAAACAATCCATAACAGAAAGATGGTTTGTATTATGGTTTAGAATCATAAAGCTTTTGTGAAACAAGGTCTAGATTAGGACAAGGGTGTACAATGGAAAAAAAAGGATACTGATAATTTAAATATAAGTATAAGTGACTGACAAAAAGCTTATTACCAAATTATGAAAAGTAAAGACAAGTACCATGCATTATGATAATATACACTAATTAATTATATACTGTACTTTTAATCATAATTCAATCTGCCAGAGTTGACTTCTGTGTCAAATGAAATTGGGCTGAAGTAAGAGAGAATGGGCACACTATAACACATTACATTTGTTCAGCTATTAACCCATTAATTTAAGAAACACTGAAAATTTTGCTTTGAACACATCTTTCCTGCCAGCTAAATTAATCTGTATTTTATATAGAGGTGAAAACGATTCAGTAATATACTATGCACTAGCAATGATATTATTTTGATGTATGCCTTTTTAAACAATGCCCCAACCACTGTTGCAATCGCCCCCTTAATTCTTTCCTAATTTGAAGTTTTCATCAGTATAAATAATCCAAGGACACTAAAAGATGGCAGGTTGATTTGTAGTAATGTTATAGAGTAATGGAAAATGAAATTAAAAAGGCCTCCCCTATAATGCAGATGAGCAGTTGGCTAAGTCAGTCTTTTGTTTTCTAAAAATGTTCAAACAGATGTTACCTAATTTTAGCGAAGCTGCTTGTAAATGGGATGCATTGGCCCTGATCACAGTGTAGCCACCCTGTAAACATTAGTGATGTTTGTGTTTTAATGTCCAATCAATACAATTAGAAAGCACCACACCGTAAAATATTAATTAGTAAGCAAGACACAGAAGCACTGATGAATGGTAATAAGACATCAGCTTGATTTTGAAAGTCAAACGTTTCTGTAATCCCCTCACGGTCCAAAGCTTTGCAGTGTCATAGAGTGCAGAGGTCTTAGCCCTTCACTTCACCCTGAGCTCATTACAAGGAGGCGTCAACTGACTCACCTTCTCATCTTACTACCACTCTGTGACACCGGACAGAGCCATACACACTGAGCCAGTCTCCTTTAGCTTTCCCATAACACCTCACACATGCTACAAATCACAAACCCCCCATGAAACCATCCCGCTCCTCCTCGGGTTCATGCTTTAATTTCATGGAATGGAAGGAATCAAAATATTAGCACAGGTGAATCTTAAAGGGCAGTATAATGCATTATGATAATTGCACCTTGTACTTATGAATGAACAAATTTACATTACAGCCTACTCAGATTTTAATTAAAGATGTATGTGGATTGTTATTACCAGCATTTTTATATACAGTACTCCCACTAGTAGAAGCTTTTACTAAAATGCATACATTCACCTCTGACTCTGGCTGAACATCTATTAAACCGTCCCTGCTTACCGTGGTGATGAGATACATAGCAGACTGTCGTCACTCAATGGCTGGATGTCTAAGTGGTGCCCGCATAATAACATAGGTTTCATAGACAATTGGACGAGTTTTTGGGGCAGACCTGACCTGTTGAAAAGAGATGGTCTTCATCCCTCCTGGGGTGGTGCCGCTCTTCTCTCTAGAAATATGGCACATAGTCTTAGAGTTTGTACTTGACTAACTGGGGCCCAGGTCAGGAAGCAGACAGACTGGCTAAACCGACCGTCTGCTAGCCACTTCATGTCACAGAAATCAGTTAATTCTCAGCACATAGAGACTCTTTCACCTAGATATCACACTATAGAGATTGTGTCTGTTCCCCGAACTAGAAAATACAAAAAACGTAACAATTTAATTTATGTTCAACAAATAAAAAACAGATGTAATACGGATAAACAAATGATAAAGCTTGGCTAATTGAATATCAGGTCCCTTTCTACGAAAGCACTTTTTGTAAATGATATGATCACTGATCATAAACTAGATGTGCTCTGTTTGACAGAAACCTGGCTAAAACCTGATGATTACATTATTTTAAATGAGTCTACCCCCCAAGATTACTGTTATAAACATGAGCCGCATCCAAAAGGTAAAGGGGGAGGTGTTGCTACAATTTATAACAATATTTTCAGTATTTCTCAGAAGGCGAGCTTCAAGTATAACTCGTTTGAAGTAATGGTGCTTCATATAACATTATCCAGAGAAACAAGTGTTAATGATAAATCCCCTGTGTCGTTTGTACTGGCTATTGTATACAGGCCACCAGGGCACCATACAGACTTTATTAAAGAATGTGCTGATTTTATATCCGAGTTAGTGCTGGCTGCAGATAAAGTTTTAATTGTTGGTGATTTTAATATCCATGTTGATAATGAAAAAGATGCATTGGGATCAGCATTCATAGACATTCTGAACTCTATTGGGGTTAGACAACATGTCTCAGGACCTACTCATTGTCGAAATCATACTCTAGATTTAATACTGTCACATGGAATTGATGTTGATGGTGTTGAAATTATGCAGCCAAGCGATGATATCTCAGATCATTATTTAGTCTTGTGCAAACTTCATATAGCTAAAACTGTAAATTCTAATCCTTGTTACAAGTATGGTAGAACCATCACTTCTACCACAAAAGACTGCTTTGTAAGTAATCTTCCTGATTTATCCCAATTCCCTAGCATTTCCAAAACCTCAGAACAACTTGATGATGTAACAGAAACTATGGACTCTCTCTTTTCTAGCATTTTAAATACAGTTGCTCCTTTACGCTTAAGGAAGATTAAGGAAAACAGTCTGACACCGTGGTATAATGAGCACACTCGCACCCTAAAGAGAGCAGCCCGGAAAATGGAGCGCAGCTGGAGGAAAACAAAACTAGAGGTATTTCGTATTGCTTGGCGGGAAAGTAACCTATCCTACAGAAAAGCATTAAAAACTGCTAGATCTGATTACTTTTCTTCTCTTTTAGAAGAAAACAAACATAACCCCAAGTATTTATTCAATACAGTGGCTAAACTAACGAAAAATAAAGCATCAACAGGTGTTGACATTTCCCAACAGCACAGCAGTAATGACTTTATGAACTACTTTACTTCTAAGATCGATACTATTAGAGATAAAATTGTAACCATGCAGACGTCAGCTATAGTATCACATCAGATAGCTTGCTATAGATCGCCTGAGGAACAATTCCACTCATTCTCTACTATAGGAGAGGAAGAATTGTATAAACTTGTTAAATCATCTAAACCAACAACATGTATGTTAGACCCTATTCCATCTAAGCTCCTAAAAGAGGTGCTTCCAGAAGTCATAGATCCTCTTCTGACTATTATTAATTCATCATTGTCATTAGGATATGTCCCAAAAACCTTCAAACTGGCTGTTATTAAGCCTCTCATCAAAAAACCACAACTTGACCCCAAAGAACTAGTTAATTACAGACCGATCTCGAATCTCCCTTTTCTGTCCAAAATACTAGAAAAGGTAGTATCCTCACAATTATATTCCTTCTTAGAGAAAAAATGGTATCTGTGAGGATTTCCAGTCAGGATTTAGACCGTATCATAGTACCGAGACTGCTCTCATTAGAGTTACAAATGACCTGCTCTTATCATCTGATTGTGGTTGTATCTCTCTATTAGTGCTATTGGATCTTAGCGCTGCGTTTGACACTATTGACCACAACATTCTTTTGCATAGACTAGAAAACTTTGTTGGCATTAATGGAAGTGCATTAGCATGGTTCAAATCGTACTTATCTGACCGCCATCAATTCGTAGCAGTGAATGAAGAGGTATCATATCGATCACAAGTGCAGTATGGAGTACCTCAAGGCTCAGTACTAGGGCCATTACTCTTCACGCTTTACATGTTACCCTTAGGAGATATTATCAGGAAACACGGTGTTAGCTTTCACTGTTATGCTGATGATACTCAGCTCTATATTTCTTCACAGCCCGGCGAAACATACCAATTTGAAAAACTAGCGGAATGCATAGTCGATATAAAAAAAACTGGAT
>NW_015631724.1:537228-544520 GCF_001515625.1 Sinocyclocheilus rhinocerous
TTGCTTTGACACAATCTGTATTGTTAAAAGCGCTATATAAATAAAGGTGACTTGACTTGACTTGACTATTACTACATTTCATTTCTGTGTTGGAAGGCAAAGGAGAAACATCAAGAATAAAATGTCCCTGATTTACTGTTGAGGTCAATCACTGCTAAATCAATTAGGGCAAAAAGGTTGCTATGTTACACCATGGTTATAATTAGAAGCGAACAGACTCAACAGAATTGAAGTAAAGGCATACATCTAATGAGATATTCATCAGGAAACAAATACAACTTCTTAAATGTCTTGACCTTATGAAGTGAGAAGTCCATTTGAGGCAAAGCTTTTGCGGTTTTCCAAATGCCAGCAGAGTCCAGAGTTTGGTTTACTGTCACAGCTGAATTTAAGGAAATCCGCCTATTGCACAAAAAAAACTGTAAACATGCTATCTGTCACCTGGGGGAAGAGTATGTGTTCTGCTTCAGAGTATTCATAATGAATCAGGCTGATCAAGGCAAAGAGATGGAAGGAGGCTTCGGTTTGCTGCATAGCCTGTAGTTAAAGAAACATGAAATTGTGTTTAAAGTGCTAACCTTTTGTGAGGCAGTCTGTGAGGAGCTTGTCCCCCAGGCATATTTGAATTTCTCATGCAGTAATTTGGAGGGAGGTGAAGAGAATAAAAGCATGCAGATGTTGAGTGCTGGGGTTGTGGGGGGAGGCGTACAGGAGAACACAAAGTGATGTAATGCTGCACACAAAAGTAAGTTTTGTTTTGAGCCTTTTGAACAGTCGTTTCCAACGTACATTGTTTTAATAATTTCCATTTAATTTCATTAATCTCCCTGCATGCTTGAATAACCGATATAAAGGCAAACATGGAATATAAATCTCAAACTGGAAGATGATGTTTTAGGGGTTTTGTAGCTGTCGTCAAAAATGTAGCAAATTACAATTTTTCTATTTCATTTTATTTTATTTTGATGTTTTTCAAGAGTGGTGTCTCTATAAAAGCCACTGGAAGTGAAGACTGATTTTGAATATGTAGTTTCCATCAAATACAGAAACTGTACTTGACTAAAGAAAAGGCCTTTTTAAAAAAAAATAATAATAATAAAACTGGAGAATAGACTTTGAAAACATGACTCTGCATCTCTCTGATTCATTCGCTGGAACAAAATGATGGACCTGGTGACCAGAGGGATCAAAAAGATTAATTAATATATTTGTGATGCTTTTACAGCAGCCAAGTCAGTTAAGCACTTAATTATGAAGCCACAGCAGTACTTTCAAGCTCCCCCTGCATTTCTTTGAGTCCAGTGAGTGCTAGCATTCAATGTCAAGATTTCCAAAGCATTTTGTAGCAGCAAATGAAGAGGTGAGGGATGTAATGGAGTTGTACATGTATGTTGTGAGTGTGTGTGCAATGTAAGAAAATAAATTCATAGATACTCTCCTAGCAGAAAGTACTATTTACAGACATTTCCTTCAACCCTGAAACACAACATACAATGTGTAATTCAAAATACAGCTGTTTAAAATCAATATTAACATGTTACATTGTCAGTATTTTTGCTGACTTTTCTGTGTAATTGCAAACGGTATAGGATATTGCTGGGTGCTTTTGAGTGGAGTGTGCTGGATCAATATGGTATGGTTAAGCACAATGCCATCCCATGAGTATTCATGTGTATTTTACATAAAGTGTGGTTCTATCAATGTGTTGCTGATGTATTGACATCACCTAAAAACGAAGGTATTTACATATGAACAACTTGATAATCCTGTATTTATGATCATTAAGATTATGTGTTCAACTGCATTTTTTGAACAAATACAATTGATATGTTAACATTTCGTTCTATTCTGTGTTACTTCTGGTGCCAACTTGTTTAAAAGGATTACATAATGCTAAACATGACTGCACTTCAATTAATTTCTGTAACTGCTTAATCATGACCTATCATGTAAACCCTGAAACACAACATACAATGTGTAATTCAAAATACAGCTGTTTAAAATCAATATTAACGTTACATTGTCAGTATTTTTGCTGACTTTTCTGTGTAATTGCAAACGGTATAGGATATTGCTGGGTGCTTTTGAGTGGAGTGTGCTGGATCAATGCGCTATGGTTAAGCACAATGCCATCCCATGAGTATTCATGTGTATTTTACATAAAGTGTGGTTCTATCAATGTGTTGCTGATGTATTGACATCACCTAAAAACGAAGGTATTTACATATGAACAACTTGATAATCCTGTATTTATGATCATTAAGATTATGTGTTCAACTGCATTTTTTGAACAAATACAATTGATATGTTAACATTTCGTTCTATTCTGTGTTACTTCTGGTGCCAACTTGTTTAAAAGGATTACATAATGCTAAACATGACTGCACTTCAATTAATTTCTGTAACTGCTTAATCATGACCTATCATGTAATATATATTCTGTTTGCCATGTGACAACTTAAATGTTGCTCTGTACCTCACATAGAAACTATTGTAAAATGTCAGAGAGGATTGTGAAAGTAACACATTGTCATTTTTATTTATTTGGTATTGCTTTTTTAGGATCTAAAATATATATATAAAATGTTACAAATGTAATTAAATAGGAATATATGTGCAAAATAAAAATATTTGTAAATATTTCATATTTTACATTTTAGATGTTGTCAATACATCCGCATTGTATGCTTCAGTATCTATCCAAATGTTCAAAAAAACATGCTACAATACATTTTGGTACCTGTAATTGTTGCATACTAATACCTAAGTATAAACAATGAGAGCAGGCTGTCAGGAGAGACTTACTTCTTCTGCATTTTCTTGTTACTTTTTTTTTTATTTTTTTTATTTAATTATTCTATAACAAATAATCACATGTAACTGTACAGCAAAAATTTAAAAACAAAACATACAACCTCTAAGCACTTAAAGATACAAAGTATTTAATAAATTGCATGAGAAATGGAAGGTAAAATAAGCAAATATATGTAGATTTAATATATGAGAAGAGTTTTGTAACTGACAATAGTTTTTGATTTCTTTTACAAAATGACCAAAGATAATCTCTCATTTTCTAATATAATGCTGTATTTATTCCTGCTGCCAGCAGAAAGAAAAGGTTAAAAAATCACCATGTAATTTGACTGGATCAATGCCATGTTACGCATCACACAGGGCATCACAATTATCAGAAGACACTGCTGTAATTCTCAACTCACTGTGCTTCGCCTCATACATCAAAATATTGCCATGTCATTTTCGTTTGAATTATAATTTATCAATAATTCATTACCCATGAATTATTCCTACAAATTAGAACCATGGAAATCATCTCATTATTAAATTCATGAGTGTGTCAGCTTTCAAGGCTACATTATTATCAACCAAATGTGGGCCCTATTTGTCTGAATTCATGTTTTTTAGGAAACAGAAATATGTCAAGAGGATCATTTTTGTCCACACAGTTGTTTGATAATTTGCACTTCCCCTGTAAATATACCCTTTATAGCAGGAACATAAATGTAAACTCATACATGACTATGCAAGTAAAAAAAAAAAAAACTTGCAAATTGTTATGCATTGTTGCTGAAGCACTTGAATGGTTAAATGAATTACATTCAAAAGCATACAAAGACCCACTGGCCACAACAACGACAAGTACAGCATACTGATAAAGAGTAATCGATAAGCTTTGGTTTAATAAGAGTGTGTTTTGTCTCGAATGCGATTGGCTGGGACATGCGCAACACTTTAAATAAGTGTCTTACATTAATGGCTTTTACCTCAGGCAACCAGCTGTCCATCAAACTTCACATTACAACGATACATCATCCCTCATTTAAAAACCTTTGGATAAACTTTTACCTCAGGATACCATTTCTGATTATCACTTTTCCTACAACAAATGTGAAAACCGACTAGCAGATCAGCAGTTTTGGGGGAGGGGGGTGGCTTTGATAAATCTGACATCACAGCTTATGTTTGGTATGAAAGAAAAATACCTATTTACACTGCTAAGATAAATTAATGATAATCATTTTGTTGTTCCCCAAGGTCATTTCAACTGTGAAAACCAATTCCTCCATCACTGTTTCTAATATCCCAAGGCTGCTTTTAAAACATGAACCAGTCTGGTGTGCTAACAGTTTGGTGGATATGAGATCTGTTAGCTTAAACCCCAGTCTGCTCACAGGAAGTTCTAAAGTCAAGGAAAATATCCACAAACCTGTCCAATTCACTGCTTCAAATGACCTCCGAATGCATTTATCAACTTCTTTCTTTGAGTTTGAGTGAATTATATATTTGTTGGTTTGTGACCAGGCATGAGACTGTCATCAGCTGCCCGTCTCCAGGGAGGAGTCTGCCCATCTGTCACACACACAGGGAATGACTTGGTGAATATTCATCACTCATTTCTCCCTCTTTTTCTACAACTGCTATCTGTCCCTGTGAAATTATAAAATAATGACCTTGGAAAGCTGATGTCAATGGTATATTTCCCTCCTGAATTTACCACTCTGACTATTTGCTACTATTCTTCACTTCTCCTTCATATCTCTGACTTTCTGCAGCATCTTCCAGGTTCAGTCTACAGATAAGTGTATTGTTAATTCAAATAGAGCTGGTTACTCTTTTTATCACTTGTACTCAGACTGTAATTGAAAAGGACATGTATCGCTCCCCACCTTCCACTACGCCACATGTCACTGGGGACATATTAGCAAATGTGTCTGGCTTTGAATGTCTTCAAACGTATAAGACAAATTCGGGGAGCTGAAATTATTCATGGAAGAATATGGAGATCTGATCCATTGTGACCCACATAAAGACTCATTACCCAACTGCTAAGCAGCAAATATGCATATATTTATCATTAGCCATGCAGAACAATGTTTTTCCCCAACAGTACTGTGTGTGATTATTTAGAGGTCTTAAGGGTGAACAAATACATGAGGCGAAGATGTTAATGCTGGTCTGGTTTGCACTGCATAAACAAAATAACAGAGCATCATTATCATACTGAGTATTCTGGAAGATAATCAAGTCTCCAGTTGCTCTTCTTTAAGGGTGAGTGGGATCATTTTAACACAAATCTTTCTATCATTTAAATGAGACAATTATTCATAATCCTAATAATGTTTCCATAATAAAGTATATATGGGTTCATTGGTGCCAGCAGTCCTGAGGTATAAACCTGATTCTGACAACAGTTGAAATGCAGGAGGACATGCTTTAAAATGCTTGATTCATGCTAAATGTAGATTAAAAATAATTATTCATTTTGTTTTGCAGCAACAAGCTGTTCTTGAGGATTGTTCCTTGATGTCTTTGTGTGGCATTAGTATTCCACATGTCTTCCCTTTGGCATGTGTGTGTGGTGCTGTATCTTTTACATGAATACAGATGAAATAAAAACAAAAGGATTTTTCTTTTTCCAAAGTTGCATAGGCAACTTTGATGAAGTTTAATGTTGGCTTTGCCATATTCCGGAGAACTCTGTCCATAGCCTCCAGGCACCGGGACTGATGTTCAGATTTTATAAATCCATTGTAGATGGAAGTTTGAGGTTTTAAGAAATTTAAAAGAAGCATGACCTCCTTCGATACTCGCATATTGGAGCTCATTTACAAAGGTTTCTCTGTTCGTGCTGATCTACAGTAGATGACTCCCTGAAGAGTGTGAGCGAGAGTCTGTGTGCATGTGTGCATTTTTCATAAGCAAGGGGAAATTATGTCCAGAGACTCCATTCCAGATAAATGACAGACTTTAATTACAATTAATTGAGTATGCGTCAGATCATTAAAAGAAATTAGTTTTACTAAAAGAGCTAACATTTTCTGAGTTCATAGTGACCAAGTACAGACAGAAAAAGAGAGAGAATATGTGTGCGTGCGTGCGTGTTACATGCTTTAATATGCTTGATTCATGATAAATGTAGATTAAAAATAATCCCTTTGGCATGTGTGTGTGGTGCTGTATCTTTTACATGAATACAGATGAAATAAAAACAAAAGGATTTTTCTTTTTCCAAAGTTGCATAGGCAACTTTGATGAAGTTTAATGTTGGCTTTGCCATATTCCGGAGAACTCTGTCCATAGCCTCCAGGCACCGGGACTGATGTTCAGATTTTATAAATCCATTGTAGATGGAAGTTTGAGGTTTTAAGAAATTTAAAAGAAGCATGACCTCCTTCGATACTCGCATATTGGAGCTCATTTACAAAGGTTTCTCTGTTCGTGCTGATCTACAGTAGATGACTCCCTGAAGAGTGTGAGCGAGAGTCTGTGTGCATGTGTGCATTTTTCATAAGCAAGGGGAAATTATGTCCAGAGACTCCATTCCAGATAAATGACAGACTTTAATTACAATTAATTGAGTATGCGTCAGATCATTAAAAGAAATTAGTTTTACTAAAAGAGCTAACATTTTCTGAGTTCATAGTGACCAAGTACAGACAGAAAAAGAGAGAGAATATGTGTGCGTGCGTGCGTGTTTGTGTGTGTGTGTGTGTGTTTGAAATGCAGGAGGACATGCTTTAAAATGCTTGATTCATGATAAATGTAGATTAAAAATAATCCCTTTGGCATGTGTGTGTGGTGCTGTATCTTTTACATGAATACAGATGAAATAAAAACAAAAGGATTTTTCTTTTTCCAAAGTTGCATAGGCAACTTTGATGAAGTTTAATGTTGGCTTTGCCATATTCCGGAGAACTCTGTCCATAGCCTCCAGGCACCGGGACTGATGTTCAGATTTTATAAATCCATTGTAGATGGAAGTTTGAGGTTTTAAGAAATTTAAAAGAAGCATGACCGCCTTCGATACTCGCATATTGGAGCTCATTTACAAAGGTTTCTCTGTTCGTGCTGATCTACAGTAGATGACTCCCTGAAGAGTGTGAGCGAGAGTCTGTGTGCATGTGTGCATTTTTCATAAGCAAGGGGAAATTATGTCCAGAGACTCCATTCCAGATAAATGACACAGACTTTAATTACAATTAATTGAGTATGCTTCAGATCATTAAAAGAAATTAGTTTTACTAAAAGACCTAACATTTTCTGATTTCATAGTGACCAAGTACAGACAGAAAAAGAGAGAGAATATGTGTGCGTGCGTGCGTGTTTGTGTGTGTGTGTGTGTGTGTCTGATCCGTAGCATCTGTGCATGTTAATATATGTGAAAGAGGGATGGGGCATCTGTCATTTTTCTACCTCAGTGGCTATGTTCACATGCAGCCTAATAATCTGTTAATAATCTGTCTGAACTGGAACAGGAAAAAAAAGAGATTAGA
>NW_015631724.1:545806-552350 GCF_001515625.1 Sinocyclocheilus rhinocerous
CCTTCGATACTCGCATATTGGAGCTCATTTACAAAGGTTTCTCTGTTCGTGCTGATCTACAGTAGATGACTCCCTGAAGAGTGTGAGCGAGAGTCTGTGTGCATGTGTGCATTTTTCATAAGCAAGGGGAAATTATGTCCAGAGACTCCATTCCAGATAAATGACAGACTTTAATTACAATTAATTGAGTATGCGTCAGATCATTAAAAGAAATTAGTTTTACTAAAAGAGCTAACATTTTCTGAGTTCATAGTGACCAAGTACAGACAGAAAAAGAGAGAGAATATGTGTGCGTGCGTGCGTGTTTGTGTGTGTGTGTCTGATCCGTAGCATCTGTGCATGTTAATATATGTGAAAGAGGGATGGGGCATCTGTCATTTTTCTACCTCAGTGGCTATGTTCACATGCAGCCTAATAATCTGTTAATAATCTGTCTGAACTGGAACAGGAAAAAAAAGTGATTAGATAGAGCTTGATCTGGATGAAAGTTCTTGAAAGAGGTGGTGCAAATCTAAAATAGTTTGTTAAATAGAGGAATAAATATCACGTACAAATCAAATCTACCTCGAAAATCAGGTCTGAAAATACCTTATGCACAGTTTCTCATTGTTATGGTAACACTGACACTAAATTTGCATGCACAGAACTTTTGTTTAGAATGCAATGTAATATGCAAATGTATTGTGATATTTCCATCGAATTACAGAGTTTGAGGAAAACAGAAACATTGTAAAACAATGTAGTGTGTCTCATTCTTTGACATTGGAGAATATAATCCTGCAGTCTGCATCAGAAACAAAAGTAATAGAGACTAAATGGAGAACAATAACTCTCAGAGATTATTAGATAGATAGTACAATCTTGGACCATTAGTCATTCCATTAGTAGAACATTAGTTTATGCTCAGCATCCTTTATGGTCTTATTGCATGAAAGCTAAAAGGTGAAGTGTGTAATTTCTGTACCGATAGCAGTACTAAATGGAATTGGGAAAAAGCAGTTCTTTCTGAACTCACAGCACTAGCTGAGCAAGATGAAAAAGGCACAGGGCCACATTGTTTGCACTTCTTCTGGAAGTCATTCTCCAAAATGATCATGACCATTATCGTTGCACTGCAAAAGCAGAAGTCAGACGAAATCCAGAAGGAATCCAGATATAGTTTACCCAAAAATTAGAATTTGCTGTTAAGTTACTTACCCCGCAGGCCATCCAATAATTAAATGACTTTCTTCAGTAAAACATTAAACACGAATAGCTGAATCCTTAGTGTTTCATAAAATGCAAATAAATAGGTTCCATCACTTTGAGAGTCAAAAAAGCAACCACGCGTGAACTGAGGCCATTGTTGTTTACACGTGTCCTCCCCCTCTGTTGTAAACAACAATATCGTTGTCAGAATCTGTTCCATGTTTTGTATGTGTCAACATTCTCATCTACGTGTGTTTTCCTGGTTCCCTTGAAGTCATTAAAATATCCTTATTGATGTACTCCTCGTTTCCTCGTTCCTCGCTCCGTGCTACTCCACAGTAGCCGGTTCGTGACAGAATACCAGACCAGGACAGTAAGCGGCGCCCCTTCTCCCCGTGTTTGTTTTTCATTTTTAAAGTCTTTTGTTTTCCTGTGTGTTTCTCCCCGTGGCATGGAAGTAGCCGCTCGTTTTATCGCCCTAGCCCACAGAGATCTCCCCTTCGTGGAGTAGGTGTGGGAGTTCAGCAAGATCGCTGCAAAAACAGCACTGGGCGATGCCACGCTCAACTCTCTGTTCTGGATCGGGGACAATTGCTATCGCCCCGTGGACCTCCCAGACACCACAGGATTGAGCTGGAGGGAAGGGATCCTCCAGTGTCTGGAGAGCGTCCAGCCCCGATCCAGAACTAGCCCGCCAGAAAAATTAGTTTTACTAAAAGAGCTAACATTTTCTGAGTTCATAGTGACCAAGTACAGACAGAAAAAGAGAGAGAATATGTGTGCGTGCGTGCGTGTTTGTGTGTGTGTGTCTGATCCGTAGCATCTGTGCATGTTAATATATGTGAAAGAGGGATGGGGCATCTGTCATTTTTCTACCTCAGTGGCTATGTTCACATGCAGCCTAATAATCTGTTAATAATCTGTCTGAACTGGAACAGGAAAAAAAAGTGATTAGATAGAGCTTGATCTGGATGAAAGTTCTTGAAAGAGGTGGTGCAAATCTAAAATAGTTTGTTAAATAGAGGAATAAATATCACGTACAAATCAAATCTACCTCGAAAATCAGGTCTGAAAATACCTTATGCACAGTTTCTCATTGTTATGGTAACACTGACACTAAATTTGCATGCACAGAACTTTTGTTTAGAATGCAATGTAATATGCAAATGTATTGTGATATTTCCATCGAATTACAGAGTTTGAGGAAAACAGAAACATTGTAAAACAATGTAGTGTGTCTCATTCGTTTACACTGGAGAATTTAGTCATGCAGTATACATCAGAATCAAAAGTAATAGAGTCTAAATGGAGAACAATAACTCTCAGAGATTATTAGATAGATAGTACAATCTTGGACCATTAGTCATTCCATTAGTAGAACATTAGTTTATGCTCAGCATCCTTTATGGTCTTATTGCATGAAAGCTAAAAGGTGAAGTGTGTAATTTCTGTACCGATAGCAGTACTAAATGGAATTGGGAAAAAGCAGTTCTTTCTGAACTCACAGCACTAGCTGAGCAAGATGAAGAAGGCACAGGGCCACAATGTTTGCACTTCTTCTGGAAGTCATTCTCCAAAATGATCATGACCATTATCGTTGCACTGCAAAAGCAGAAGTCAGACGAAATCCAGAAGGAATCCAGATATAGTTTACCCAAAAATTAGAATTTGCTGTTAAGTTACTTACCCCGCAGGCCATCCAATAATTAAATGACTTTCTTCAGTAAAACATTAAACACGAATAGCTGAATCCTTAGTGTTTCATAAAATCTGTTAAACACTTTGAGAAAGAACACTTCCAGTGGTCCATGAGGGTTTGATATAATCTTATTCAAACATCGACCCCCCCAGGCTGTTGGCTTACTTGGATACATGACTGTATTGCTGTCTGGGTAGTTTTTGTAGAGTTTTGTAGCTTTCTACTTCTCACCACACAAGCACAGACAAAGACAGACACACATATTCCTTGGTAAATGGGAAAAAAGTAAAAAGAAAAAGAGTACAAATAATTCTGAGCCACCTATTGTTTGGGGTACAGTGGTTCAAGGCTGTTGAAAGAAGCATCTATCATTTCTAGCTGAAGAACAGGAGGCATTTAGAACTTAAAAGAAAGAGCAAAAAGATGGACAGAGGAAGGGTCTGATAATCTTTTTGGACTTTGGTGAGTCCTCAGGGGGAGGGTTCAGAGGTTGAAGAGTCAGAAATAGTGCTGCCTCTTAATGGCACAGCAACACTGAACATGATGTACCCTAAAGCCATTTTGGTATGGTAATTGTTTCTTACTGTTTCTCATGCATGGCTCCTCTGTGATAAAACTCATGAGTTCAGATGACAATTATCCACAGTGGAGGAGCGAGTTTTGCAATCTCACAACTCCCAAATTCACTTCTCACATAGTCAGTCATGTTCGATTTATTTAAATATCTTATTTAATAATAGGAAAATGTATGTACTATTGTTTAAATGGCTTTGTCTTTACCTCTCAAATGAAAAAAGTCATTAAAAAATGTAGATATTAACAAAATAAGTTAACACAACCTCATAAGGTTTGCATAAAGTAAACATTTATCCTGGCTACTAGTGCAATCCCTTTATTGCATACCTGTGACTGCCATAAAATTTGCCACCCATTTCAAATGTGTATTTGATTTTGCTAAAGAGTACATTTGCCACCTCTCAATTATAGCTCTAGTGCATCTTGCCTAGCTTTTTAGGTCAGTATAGTCTCTTTTGACTTGCATCAAAGTGTGGTCCACCACGCAGCCTACTCTGCCCAATAACAGTCCGCTTAAAGAGACAGTCTGACCCAAATGTAATGTGATCAACCACATTTCTTTTTGTTTATATTTTTAGGGCTGAGTAAACCTGAAATAGACAAAAGCAATGTTCACATTGTCAGCGTCTAGGATTCACAATCGTATTTACTTTTCCAGGACTCACAACTGTATTTTCGATAAAGCCCTGCTGTGCGAATGTAACCGTAATGGACAACTAGTGGATTGTCACATTATACAGTGCAAGACAGTCATTCTTCCAACATTACAAAACAGAAATGTGCTCTGTGTCATCTAAAGGTTTACTGTCTTCCACCAGAGCTACTCCAAACAGTTTTGTTCAGACTCAAATGCTCCACTCTTTACTGAGGTATAAGTTGACAATATTTAATTAAGATTTGATGGATGAACTCCTGCCTCAATTCAACTTTAGTTGTGTAGGGCCCTATGATTTCCGCTATGTGGAAAACGAGTATAGAATCCAGTCATAAAAATGGAATTTACTGTATAACGCGGAATGTCACAGAATTTGTCAAATTTTAATAATGTCATAATACTACTACACACTATAAAAAATGCTGGGTTATTTTTTTTAACCCAAATGTTGGGTTCAGCCCATTGGGTCATTTCATTGGGTTGTTTTTAATATTTTTAACCAGGTCTTGGCTTGTTTTTTAACTCAATTTATTTTTAACTCAAATGCTGGGTTCAATTTGTTGGGTCATTTTATTGGGTTATTTTTTATATTTTTTACCCAGGTGCTGGGTAGTTTTTCTGTAACTAAGCTGCTGGGTTATTTTTTTTTCTACCCAACTGCTGGGTTGAGCCTGTCAGCAAAGAACCAACCCAGCTGCTGAGTTACAGTCAGTGTGCAGGCTTTTTGCATCCTACAGGTGAGAGCAGTTCCCAGCGCCGCCAATTTGGTGCACTTCTTCAGCGAAATAAAGGTTTGTATACGTTTTATTTAATTTATAAATTCTTTAGTGTGCTGTAAATTGTATTATTTTATGCAACACAACATAAGGACGAGATGTCAGTCAGCTGCGTCAGCAGCATTTCGCATTATGGAAAAGCATTTTGCCTTGCATAACATAAATTGATTTTATTCATTATAATACTGAGTTTAATTTAATTTGATGTTAAAATATGTTCTCTAATCTCAGTGCTGTTTGTGTTTGGGCAGGTTAGGGAGTCAGTCACGGCATCTTTCAGCTACGAGTGAAACGCGAGGCCGCAGTCTAAAGTTCGCAGTTCCCCCGCGAACAGCAGCCCTTCACCTGCTCAGATTTCAGTGACCCACTGGCACGAGAATTAGCACTGTCTAGGTATAAAGCGATTACAGAGAATGGCTGAATACACTTAAAGGGTTATTTCACCCAAAAATGAAAATTAGCTCATGAATTACTTACCCTCAAGGCATCCTTGGTGTATATGACTTTCTTCCTTCAGACCTTCCTTCCTTGTGAGTCCTGAAAATGTATGATTGTGATTTAAAGTATCGAATCTGGCTATCAGTTTCATAAATAACTGAACTGTGTGTGTTCTAGTTTCCTTGCTACCGAGTGAACTTGTGAACTGTAGCCTGAATTATGAAGTGGAATGTTTTGCACATAAAACCGTTATTTTGCTGTTGTTGTATTGGAGTATTTTTGTTGATCAGAGTTTCAGAGTGATGAGACATGCACACGCTCAAAAAAGCGCACGTGGGAAAAAGTGAGTGTGCGTGTTTGGCACTGGATGCATGTGTGAGTTAATTTCACAACCCTCAGCGAGACGTGGCAGAGGCACAAATGAAGGCCGTTTATCTTGTCTCTCCAGAGCCAGTTATTTTTCATTTCAAGCTTATGGGAGAGATAATAAGACATGTTCAATTTATGTCAACTGACAGAGAGCTTCCCCTGTTAACAGACATGCCCCCAAAATATTGCCTGGAAACCTAGAAGCACGCTCTCCACCTACACACGCTCGATTTATTCTGCATCAGCCACCCCAACATGCGTGTGTATGATTAGTCTTCTGACCCAAAAGTCTGTGGTGCATGAACTCCTCCAGTTCCTTATTCTTAGCAGAGCTCAGTTCCACCTGTCAGGGACACAAATGAAGCGATCAATGAGTGATGAGCTTTGGGCAGAACATCAGATAGCGCTATCATGAGGGGGAGTCCGGGTAGAGGAACAAATGAAAGATAACAGGATACATGATAGTGAACTGTGGGGTGTGAGCCAGAGATCTTAATTCTAGCTCGATGGATTGCAACCCTGCAGTTTTGGTAGGTACGTGTAAGAGATGTTACTGCTTTGTCTCTCTCTTAGGATTGCTGTTGAGCTTGGTCGTTGCTTGAGGGTTAGGACATGACCCCTTGACCCGTGATCATTTTTACAGTTTAAGTCTCAGTCATAAGTCAATATTCTTATGGGGAAGTCGTGGCCTAATGGTTACAGAGTCGGACTTGTAACCCAAAGGTTGCGAGTTCAAGTCTCGTATCGGCAGGGATTGTAGGTGGGGGGGGGGAATGTACAGCGCCCTCTCCCACCTTCAATACCACGACTGAGGTGCCCTTGAGCAAGGCACCGAACCCCCAA
>NW_015631724.1:552370-552816 GCF_001515625.1 Sinocyclocheilus rhinocerous
TATCAGGGGCGTTTCCTCCGAGGAGTCAAGGGAGGCAGTGTCTCCTCAAAAAATTGGATGAGAAAATAATCAATATTACCTTTCGGTCCATAGACTTTCTACAGAGACCCTAAAGCGTGCCGTGACTTTTCTGGAGGCTCTTTGAGATGAATGGTGGAAAAGTCACGTGAGAGGAGGCAATGCCTCCGTCGTGCTATAATTGGATATGATCGGTTATTATTGGTTCCTGCGATAAATACCGCCTCTTTTTTTCATGCGAGCTCTCGGCCTGAATGAAGAAAATGATGGCGTTATTGACTAATTATAAAGTAAGTAAACAACTCTCCCTCTTAGATACCACTACTTTGTGTCATGTCAAAATAAAACTTGAAATGGTCTGAAAATGTGATGACTGCGTCAGTTTTTCATGAGCATTCAGCGTGATGAAATGAAAGATATATCTTCGT
>NW_015631724.1:553077-569569 GCF_001515625.1 Sinocyclocheilus rhinocerous
GCCTCTTGTTTTCGTGCGAGCTCTCGGCCTGAATGAAGAAAATGATGGCGTTATTGACTAATTATAAAGTAAGTAAACAACTCTCCCTCTTAGATACCACTACTTTGTGTCATGTCAAAATAAAACTTGAAATGGTCTGAAAATGTGATGACTGCGTCAGTTTTTCATGAGCATTCAGCGTGATGAAATGAAAGATATATCTTCGTCTCTGTGACAGTGTTTACAGAGCTTTTATGACAATGAACTGAAAATAAGTTGACTATTAAAAAGAACAGCTGAACATCAGTTCAAAAATAAAAAAATATTGGTAACATTTTACAATAAGATGTCATTTAATGTGTTAACTAACATGAAAAAACAATGAACATTTATTACAGTCAGGGCCGTCTTTAGCTGACGCAGGGCCCGGTGCGAGGTAGGGAGCGGGGCCCCCCTCGGTCCAGTCGCGATCGAGTTCCGGGGGGGAGGGTCCCTCAAGCGTGGGGCCCGGTGCGACCGCACCAGTTGCACCCCCCTAAGGACGGCCCTGATTACATTATTTATTCATCTTTGTTTACATTAGTTAATACAAATACAGTTGTTCATTGTTAGTTCATGTTAGTTCACAGTGCATAAACTAACACATGCACAAACAAACACAACTTTTGATTTTAATAATGCATTAGTAAATGTTGAAATTAATATTAACTAAGATTAATAAATGCTGTAGAAGTAGGCTATTGTTTATTCTTAGTTCATGTTAACTAAAGTAGTTAACTAATGTTAACTAATGAAACCTTATTGCAATCCAGAATATTGTTCAAATTGTTACTGCCTTTAGTTATTATTTTAGAATAAATATAAAAATGCATAAAAACACTATGAAATGTATAATTAGTATTAAAAATGTTAAATAAAAAAAACAATATTAATAAAATACAAAATAGAAATTGGAGGAATAGTTTTCAGAGTTCTAGACTAATATGAAGTACAGTATACAACTACTGACCTCATTTGTCTGAGGATCTTTTGATGTGCTATTCAACAGCTCCTCAGGACCAACAAGCAATCATTGACCTAGACAGCCAGTAGATAAAGCCGAAGCCTGAAAAAGATTCATAAGCTTAAAATGTGCTTTTTTGTGGAGATGCCATGGCCTTAGTTAAAATATGTTTTGTTAACGTGTCAAACATTAAGGGCTTTTCAGTGTGTCTCCTGCAATCAGCCAACCAAATAATCAAAACAATGCACTTCAAGGTGTTTTTTTTTTCTTTTTTTTTCTGGTGTGTGTGTGTGTGTTTAAAGCTGCATGGGCTCTGTTTGTATAATTGAATGAGCCCTTTAATTGTAATTATAGGCACACCACTGAGCACCCGAGCAGAAAATGAGGGATTTTTCTTTCCTCTGGAATTGTTATTTGAAAGTTTTAAAAGCAGTATTAATTGCTCATCTGTTTTTCCAATGGAAAGGTTAATTACAAGCACAATGCAAGGTGGTGGATGGGAATAAGAAAGTCCTCACCCTCACTTTGTTCCTGAAGCAATCCTGTGCTCTGCATGAAGCCTACGCAATGCCACAACATGTAATTAACAACACAGTGATTTCTAACCTTTGACACAACAAATTTGCATTATCTCTGATGGTGTATTTATGGCACACTGTGTACTCTGACACACGGGGGTTAAAATAAACACCAGATGCACGGTTATGGGAATGTAGTTACGTGATAAAATAAACATTTGGAGCTCCTCTGCAAAAACTGAACATCATACATTTCAGTTGAAATGTCAATACCCTGATAAAATTCCTAATTAATGAATTAGGCATGTTCAAAGTATCTGAAAGTAAAATTGCCTCATAAAAGCTGCCCATGTTACTTAAACATAACAATACAAACTATTGAAGATTTTTATTGTACTTTTTTTCCCACTTACAAATGGAGTTACTTTTTAATAGCCATCAGCCAAATACAAAACTCACTCTAAAGTGTGCTACTTAAAACTACTTGATCATGTTACAATCTTTAAGTACCTTTGTATAAGACATTTAACTAAACACCCAGACACACACAAAAAAAGAAAGAAAGAAATGAAGGTGAAACTGGGGAGAGAAATAGCAGGGTCACATGCTTGTCTCTGTATGGCTTCTATACAATGACAGCACAATTACAGTAATGAGTTTTTAGTATACACCCACACAACGCATGTCACACTGACTCTTTTTTTTTTTTTTACACATTACACAAAATATGCTATTTTTGAATGGCAAATTTTCCTTATTCACTCACTCCTTTATTTCCCTCATTAAAACCTAAAAAGGAAATAAAGGTCTACATTGTGTGGAAGGGAGTGTGAAAAATAGAGGTGGAATTATTAGCGTATGTATGAGCGATTAAATAAATAAAGAGTAAATATGTTAAACATTGTTTGTTTTCTGTAAGTTGAATAGCCAAGTTTTGCCAGTTATTTATAAATGCATGGGAATACAGTATATATGTGAATTAAAGTAGTTTTGGTTCTGATGGTGTAACATGTCAAGCTCAATTTAAAACTGTTTTTAAACTGCATTTTGCTAGTTATAATATACATATTGCTTTGAGACTTAATAGAGACTTAATTAATCAAGAATATTTATACTTTTAAAAATGTATTTATTTCACACCATTGGAACATTTAAAATAAACTGCTGAACTGCTGACCAAATAAATGCAGTACCCTTTCCCTAAATTATTCACTGAATCTATAAAGTATCTAAAATATAATAAATGTGGTATAATATCTATATGTATGGGCTGCTATTTTCAAGTGATTCAATCCAGCTCCAGTACATATAAAAAAAAAATTTTTCTTGAAACTTATTTGATTTTTCCTCTTTTGAGTGAAACTACACCAGTGGATCAGCTCAGAGTAGTCTTCAGAATACTTAATGACAACCAATTAATGTAATGTGCTGTGAAGGGAATCTGGATTACTGGCAAGATAGAAGCAATACAGCGGAACAGAGAGAGTTTAATCCTTTTGTCGGAATTAGTGTTTAACATAGTCTTCAATTAAGACTCAGTTCAGATTTTAACAGACATTAATGTGCTCAAATATGAGCCAAGCTTTTAAAAGCTGGAGCGATTCAATCACACTAATGCAAAGATGATTTGACTCTCAGTCAATGAACACATTAGCCACAAAGTGTGAGCTCTCCGCTGTCTCATAACTAGTTGTAAACAAAGCTATGGTATATTATTTGCTACACTGACTAGAGCAAAATGTTAACAATGTTTGAAACAATCACATTGTGTGTCGATGTAAAGCAGTACTACTGCTCTGACTGACACAGCCCGCAAATGTCCTCAAATGCTCTCCAAAAAATGCATCATGCATCATCCATCATGGATTACATCGTGCATTATGAATTTGAAAGCACTATGAATTATATACTGATCTGCTCAAGAAGCGTTCAAAAGGTTAATATATAGTGCACTGACTTAACACACTCCCAGACATGAAACATTCAACAAGACTTCAGTTTACATATGGATGTAAAGTAGTAAGAAGCATTTTAACAGTATAGTAATTCAGCTCCTTTTATGGCCCCGGCTCAGAGCTTGCAGGAATAACCTAATCAGTTTCTGGTTCATCTTCATTGTCTTTTAGCTGTTGCTTCTGGGCTTGCAGTCAAGAGCCTGACTCTAATGGATGGGTGGAAATGTAGTTTGATTCAGCACTGATTTATTATTGATCGATGCTATGTTATAAGCTATGCTATTCAACTTTGGATATAAACATAACAATCTTAAAATAGACAGTATTTGTTTCAGTATACACTGAAAAAAAAATAGTGCAGAAACAATTTTCAAGAAGAAATAATTTGTAAATTTACAACTAAATGGCAAGTAACAGATTTAAACATGAATTTTAAAGTAGAAAGACTAAAATAATATTTCTTGTAACACATACACCAGTGATATTTTTGTTTACAACTTTCTTTTTTTCACACACAGTGTCACAGTGTAATCTTCAATGCAAATTCTCACAAAATAACCCCTTTCTAATCACCCGTATTACATTCACGTTATTAACCCCTTACAGTCTCCCCATTATACATGTGTCCCCAAGACATGTAAAATGTCAGTTAACATACCATGCTGTTGCATTTAAAGCATGCTGGGAGCATGATTGTTTTTTTTGTTTTTTGTATTATTGTTTATTTTATTACTATCTGATTCTACTTGCAACTAATTAACTTTAATGAAATGGTTTACTTTAAAGAAAGTTCACTCAATGTGCAAACCACACTTGGTGAATTTTATTACACAAGTTGTTGAGCCATTACTACATTGAGGCAATGAACTCAAATAGCATTCCTGTAGCTCAAACAGTAAAGCAATCTGCTAGCAACACCAGGATTGTGGGTTTGATTCCCAGCCAGGGAATACAAGAAATGCATAGCTTCAATGCAATGTAAGTCACTTTGGATCAAAAAATCTAAATGCATATATACTATGTAAAACACTTTCAGTGTTGTACACGTAATTAATACGAAGTCCGACTAAAGCAGTGCACATAAAATTCACAAAACATTGACATTACTTTTCCACATAGTTTTTCAGAGCAAAAAAAAGTGTGATTTCAAACGTCTCGCGCTTATGTATGTAACCATGGTTCCCCGAAGGGAACGAGACGCTGCGTTGAACGCTTTGGGAACGCCCTGGCGAGGCCACGTTCTGAAGCATGTGTGAAATCAGTCCAATAGCGATGCGCGACGTCACGAGCGGGGTGACGTGAGCAACCAGGAAGCGTAAAAGCACATCCGGCAAGCGCACATGTAAGCTTCTGCGGAAACGAGCGCCTGCAGGGATGCAGGGAGTATGGCAGGAAGACGCAGCGTCTTGTTCCCTTCGGGGAACCATGGTTACATACGTAACCTTGAGACATTCCCCTTCAGGAACTCGAGCTGCGTCGAATGCTTTGGGAACAAGAATACCCACTGCACCTTACGAACAAGTCCCTGTCTGGTGTGTATCTGGCGGGCACATCAAGACGAGAGAACTTGGGACCATGGGAAAGATGTCAGGTCCAGACTGTAGAACCGGATGAATGTGTGCGGAGAGGATCAGCCTGCCACAGCACAGACATCTTGAAGGGCCACGCCCACTGATAAGGCCTTGGAGGCCACCATACCCCTAGTCGAGTGCGCTCTGACCCCTATAGGTGATTGGAGGCCAGAGGACTCATAGGCCAGTGTGATGGACTTAAACACCCACCGACTCAGGGTTTGCTTGGTTGCTGGAACCCCTTTCTTAGGTGGACCAAAGCAAACGAACAATTGATCTGCCTTATGCCACTGGGCAGCTCTGTGAACATAAGCGCACTGGACAGAGCAGATTGAGTCTTTCCTGGCCTCCTTCCTGGAAGGGAGGAGGACAAAAGGCTTGCAGCACAATGGGACCCGGCGAGGAAGTGGTCACTTTAGGGACATACCCGGGTCTCGGGTACAGGAATCCCCTAGCCATGCCCGGGGAAAACTCCAGGCATGACACAGCGAGTGCCTGGAGGTCCACTATCCTCTTCAGTGAGGAAATAGCGAGCAGGAAGATCGTCTTAAGCGTGAGGAGCTTGTCCGAGATATCTTCGATGGGTTCAAAGGGAGCTTTGCACAGAGCCTCCAGAACCACTGCCAGGTCCCATGAGGGCACCTTGGTGCGCTGTACTGGCCTCAGCCTCCGGTTGCCACGGAGGAAACGTGTAACTAATGGGTGTCTTCCCATTGACTAACCACCCTGAAGGGTGTGGTAAGCAGCTATGGCCGCCACGTAAACCTTCAGAGTGGAGGGAGATAACCCTGCGGAGAATTGCTCCTGCAGAAACTCCAGAACTGAACCAAATGGGCAGTTGACTGGGACTTGCAGTCGCTCTCCGCACCAAGATGTGAAAAGTTTCCACTTCAAGGCATACAATTTCCTCATGGCGGGAGCTCTGGACTGGAGTATGGTCTCAACAACCTCAGTTGAGAGACCGGATGCTATGAGCTATGCCCCCTTAGGGGCCACGCCCACAACTTCCATAACTCCTGGCAGGGGTGAATGATGGTGCACCCCACCTGAGAGAGGAGGTCCTTCCTGATCAGAATCTCCAGCGGAGAGCTGTCAAGGAGGAACACAAGGTCCGAGAACCATACTATGGCCGGCCAGAACAGGACTACTAGCAGCAGACGGAGCCCGCCCCGGCGTATTCTCTCCAGAACTCCCGGGAGCAGAGCGATTGGGGGAAATGCATACAGATGAAGCCTCGGCCATGTCTGTACCATGGCATCCAGCCCAAACGGGGCTGGATGAGTGAGGGAGAACCAGAGCGGACAGTGTGTCATTTCCTGCGCCTGAGAGAGGAGGTCCCTCCTGATCGGAATCTCCAGCGGAGAGCCGTCAAGGAGGGACCCAAGTCCGAGAACCATACTCGGGCCGGCCAGAACGGGGCTACTAGCAACAGACGGAGCCCGCCCCAGCGTACTCTCTCCAGAACTCCCGGGAGCAGAGCGACTGGGGGAAATGCATACAGATGAAGCCTCGGCCATGTCTGTACCATGGCACCCAAGCGGGGCTGGATGAGTGAGGGAGAACCAGAGCGGACAGTGTGTCATTTCCTGCAACGCAAATAGATCCACTTCCGCCTGGCCAAATTCCCTCCAGAGGAGCTCCACCACCTCGATTGGTCCAGACGCTACAGCTCTTAGTGAGATTAACTTTCCCTGAGACCACAGGAGGATCTGGTGCGCCAGCCTGTAAAGGGGCGAGCACAGACCCCCTGCAAGTTGATGTAGGAGACCACCGATGTGTTATCTGTGCGGACAAGCACATGATGTCCCCTTAGGTCTGGAAGGAAGTGTTTTAGAGCTCGAAACACGGCCAACATCTCCAGGCAGTTGATGTGCCAAGTGAGATGATAGCCTTCCCACAGACCTTGGGCAGAGCGGCCACTCATGACCGCTCCCCAACCTGTGAGGGAGGTGTCTGTCGTTAGCATTACATGACGACAAGGAGCCCCAAGCGAGGGGCCTTGAGACAGGAAACAAGGTTTCTTCCGCATGTCTAAGGCACGTAAGCATCGCAGCATGAACTTGATTGTGCGAAGCGGGTTCCCCCTCTGGGAAAACCCCTTGGTCCTGAGCCACCACTGCAAGGGTCTCATGTACAGCAGGCCAAAAGGTATCACGTTGGACGCAGCTGCCATCAGACCCAACAGTCTCTGAAACTGTTTGACAGTGAGTGACTGGCCTTCTCTCACTCCCCTCACGGCTGTGAGAATAGCTTTGATGCGAGCCGGAGACAACTATGCCTGCATTATTGTTGAATCCCATAAGTGGCTCTCTGTAGTGGAGAAAGCACACTTTTCTTGGCGTTCAGCCATGACCCCAGCTCTTTCATACGGGCTAGGATGACATCTCGATGCCGAGCCGGCATCTGCTCTGACTGAGCTAACATCAACCAATCGTCTATGTAATTCAGTATGCGGATGCCCTGGAGTCGCAACAGAGCCAAGGCAACATCCACACACTTCGTGAAAGTGCGAGATGAGAGTGACAGGCCGAACGGAAGAACCCGATACTGGTTTGCTTCGCCCCCGAAAGCAAACCTCAGGAACTTCCTGTGTTGAGGAAGGATGGATACTTGGAAGTATGCGTCCTTGAGATCTATCGTGACAAACCAGTCCTCGGACCTGATTTGAGACACGATCTGTTTGATAGTAAGCATCTTGAACCGAAAGAGAGAGGAGGAACAGGTTTTCTACAGTTTCTACTTCGTGTTCCAATACGTCAGCCTGCTCGGGGCCACTAATGTAGGAATAACCCAGTTGAAGCGAGGTGGACGAGAACCGAACTGGATCCTGTAACCTCTCTCTACAGTGTGCAGGACCCATTGTGAGACATTTGGCAGAAGTTTCCACACTGACAGACAGTCTACTAAGGGAACCAGTCACTCGAGACTGGCCTCTGGTGTCACTAGAGGAGACACTTTGGTGCCCTGAAGCGGATGACCGGCAGGGAACAGCCGACCTGACTGCTCTAGCGCCCTCATCTCAGGGGACGAGCTTTCCCATGCCGTCGCCGGTCGGCAGCTGGGAAATTCGCTTGTCGGAGCTCACTGAGCCCTGAAGCACCGGGGGTGGCGGGGTATCAGTGAAGCCCTCTGAGGGCACTGAGGAGGATCGGGCACCGTATACTGAGGTGTGTACCTCTCCTCCCCAGGGTGGGCTGCCCTCCGTTAATAATTTTGTTCATTGTAATAACGGTCCACAGATCCGTTTTCTGCTTCGAGAACCCCGACAGAGAGTGCGGTATATCAAGTTTGTACGATATATCGATATTTTCTTTATAAGCGATTAGATATGAGGCAATATAAGTTTATATCGATATTTTGATACGAGCGCATCTGAAAATATAGCGGAGGACACAGACTAAACTGATGCGGAGATCAGTTGTCTCTGAATTATATAACGGATAGTTTGATTGGTCACAACACCTGTTCATAACATCCATAGAGAGCAACTATTAACTTTAGAAATCTTCTAGTGGAAAGATGACACTTAATGAACATTTTCATGTAAATTAGTGTCTGTAATATTTGTAACCAGCAGGGCTGGGTGGACACAGCTGCTGCGGAGAAAGTGCATAATCCAATTTGTTCTAAATATGTGACAGCTACATATTAAATCCTTTAAAAACTGGTAAGACATAGTTTATAGTTTCGTTTCGCATATTAGTTTAAGCGGCTCTGCCCGTCATATGCTCTGACAGAAAGGCTGCATGTGTCGCTGACAGAAAAGCTAGGCTACTCGTGCCGTTTAATGTGTTTGAGATGTGCTGTCTTCCTGAATGCATAACTTACATTTCACAGGTATATTCTCCATCTGTAAATGTTAGAAAGCCATTTCAATTTTTCTGTCAGAAGTGCATGATCCTTCTGCTTTGGGATTCTCCGCTAAACTTCACAGATTTCAGTGAACGAGCGCCGCCGCGTGCATGCGCGCCAAATAGACAGAGCTCAATTAAATAGGAGCGCAATAATTCTGACTAAAATATACATTTCGCTGAAATAGTTGTAGTTGGACAATAATTGTGACATGTAGAATTTTAAACCTACAAGTAAGTCTGTTTTAAGATAGCACTGACTGTAAAGTGACTGCAATGGGTAATGCTGTGCTTTTGTTCTCATTTATTTTCATTTTTAGTTTAGTGAATTTAACTTCTGCTTTAAAATACTTATTTTTGTTTATAGATTGCAATGTTACAATGTTAGAATGAAATGTGATTTTAACCCTTTTTTGCACGTAATATAACAAAGAAATTTTGGAGCACTTCATGCTTCCTTCTGCTGACCAGCTTTTTGAAGATGCTCATTTCATTTTCCAGCAGGATTTGGCACCCGCCCACACTGCCAAATAGAGAATCTATGGGGTATTGTCAAGAGGAAAATGAGAAACAAGAGACCAAAAAATGCAGATGAGCTGAAGGCCACTGTCAAATAAACCTGGGCTTCCATACCACCTCAGCAGTGCCACAAACTGATCACCTCCATGCCACGCCGAATTGAGGCAGTAATTAAAGCAAAAGGAGCCCCTACCAAGTATTGAGTACATATACAGTAAATGAACATACTTTCCAGAAGGCCAACAATTCACTAAAAATGTTTTTTTATTGGTCTTATGAAGTATTCTAATTTGTTGAGATTTGTTGAGCCACGAGTGCTGCCATGGAACAGCCGATGGCTCTGGCCGTTTCCTTGGTGGCCTGAAGCGACAGGTCTGTGGCCCGACGCAGTTCAACGACTACGTCGAATTCCTCTTCCTCCCTATCATTCCAGGTATTTTAGCAGGTCGGCCTGGTACGCCTGCAACACCACCATAGTGCGCAGACACGCACCGGCCTGACCTGCCGCCGTACAAGCTTTCCCAACCAGGCTGGATGTCAGTTTTACTGGCCTGGTGGGAAGCTTCGGGGCCTTCAGGAACAATACTGAGTACGGGGAGTGATAGCTCACGAGCGTCTGCTCCACTGCCGGCATCGCCCCATATCCCTTCTCATTCAGCCCTGTGATGTTGGAGTAGTTAGATGCTGTAGGGCTGAAGAGTCGGGACGAGTATGGTTTATCCCACAATCTTGTAACCTCAGCATGGAGATCGGGGAAAAATGGAAGGCCCCGTCGTGAAGGCTGTGATCTAGCTTTAAGGAAGCGCTCGTCCATCTTGCTCTTTGGACGAGCATCCTGTTTCTCGGCTGGCCATTCGATGTTCAGTTTGGCTACAGCACAAGTCACAATCTCCACGAGCTACTCATATGCAAGGGACTGTGGTGGCGAGTCCACAGTCTTCTCCGTGTCGACGCTCATCACATCAACCTCCACGGAGGAAGATAGATGAAGCGTCTGGCTCTCTCTCTGAGGGGAAGAAACCACGGGGCGGGCTTCCGATCTCTGAGAGGGAGCCATGGATCTAGTGGGTGAGGACCGAGATAAGGACGAGCCTGTCTCGGATCCCTCCGCTAAATCCACTTGCGATCCGGACCCAGCAGGATTGCGAACCTGGCTGCTTTCATCGAAGACGGCCAGGCGGGAGCGAAGCACGCGGAACGGGAGAAGCTCACAGTCATGACAGTCAGCCTCCTCGAGAGCTGACCGTGCATGCCAAACAGACGACGCACAAATCGTGTGTATCCCCACCCGAAAGATAGGGTGGGCAGGGAGGAACACACGACTTGAAACGCCATCTGCTCGCCACATTTGATTTGGTTTTACACTTAGGCATTGTTTTCGCTTGCTATACAGAGTATTTTCTGACTGACTGAGTGCTTTTGCATACACACACATGCACACACCACAGACACGCTCCCTGAAGAGCATGAAGCTAACATGTACGCTTGCCGGATGTGCCTTTATTCTTCCTGGTTGCTCACGTCACCCCACTCGTGACGTCTTGCTTCACTATTGGACTGATTTCACACATGCTTCAGAACGTGGTTTCGCCAGAGCGTTCCCAAAGCGTTCGACGCAGCTCGAGTTCCTGAAGGGGAATATCATAGTATATGTCTGGATTAGGGTTGTTGTCCCAGACTAAGGATTTTCATAGTCAAATCGGAATTTTCAAATCTTGCCGACAGTCGACGGATAGCCGAATAATATGTTTGGGGGCGGGGGGGCAAAATACATTACCAAGAGTCGGGTCAGAAATTCGACAGTCATAATTACTGATGTTAACACACAGGGAAAATGTGTAACGGACGCCTCGCAGATACAAAAATGTATGTTTTATGTTTTGATTAAAAGATAGGCTAGTTAACATTAAACGTCATCGAAACCCTAAGAATTCATAACATTTTTTTTTTCAACAGTGCTCTCATTATAACGTTATGTATATAACAGTAGTTATTAATCTTCTGCATTTCTGTTTTGAGCTGCGCACGCTGAAGTTGACCAGTAGAACGAAGCAGCAGGTTTTTAATCAATGGGATTTAACTCATCATTTATCTCATATAGAATACGCTTCGTTAATTATACAAAATACGTTATATTTCGACTTATAGGCTATCTGCACAAAATGCCTCGAATACACATGAACGTGTCTGCGTGGCTCTGAATGAACTCCTTTTGTGGACACGTTCTTCACGCAACAACGTGCAGAAACACGGCAACTAAACACTAAAAATTCACAACATATTATTATAATAGTGTTCTCATTATAATGTTATGTATATGACAGTCCCAGTCATAGTTATTAATATTCTGCATTGTTGTTTGTCCTGCTCACGCTGCGCGCTGAAGAGATAATCACCGTAGTACTACAATAAAGTGCTTTACTGCAGCGCAACTCAACCAAATGCATCTTATATGAGATAAATAATATATGCATGATATATATAAACTGGCCGAAATGTTTTGAAATCACCCTACCTGATCGAAAAAAAAAAAATTATTTCACTCTGCCTGTGTCAATTTGAGTCTTGCTAAAGATTTAAATCGCTGCCGCCAAGATGCTCCTCTGTCGATCACGGATTGTGGAAAGTGAAACTTAAATCTATAGGGGTGGTTGGATTTATTCACGCACGTTAAAATATTTATTTAAAGCTTCTTTCTTTTCAAATTCTTATTTACAGCATTATCTTAATAGGCTGCATATCAACTTATTAGGAGAAAACCGGTAGTTCTATGTGAAATCAGACATTTGAGCACCCCCTTATAGCCAAAATAGCATAATCATAACACCTGCGAATATTCGACTGTGAGATTGGTAGTCAAATCAGGCTCCTCCTATCGAAGCATTGAATCTTCGACTATTAGGGGTCACCCCTAGTCTGGATTGTACTGGTGGAGCTATACTGCACAGTCCCTGCAAACGACAGATTTCAGCTTTATCTTTTTAGTATTCACAACCAACCTGCAAGATGGGAGATTCTGCACAAATTTTGGTGGTCGTTTCGGTGATGTTACCTGATTTGCATAATTACAGTAGTGAATCTACCACAAAAACAATGAAGACAGCGGGTGCAAATATACAACAGTAACAGTGGGTGCAATTCATTTGTAGCGAATTGCACTAACAAACAAACAGAGTAAACTTTCTTCTCGCAGCATCTGTTTAGCAAAGCATTTGTGTCTTATTCAGTAGAGCCTAAGGCATATCATGTTGCCTCCTAGACTGTCCATTCAGCAGAAGAGGCTGTTCCATCTCCATCCAAGCCCCTCTGTGCCGCCCTGTGGAACTTGATTCCTGGCATTTCCTCAAACATCAGGAAAGCAGACCCAGGCAACAATCAGTCCCCCACGTCTTTATGCCTAGAGTGAAAAGCAGAACTTTGTTTTCATTGGACAGCAAAGTTAAGGAGTGCTTGAGGAAGAATGTTTGCTGAATAATGCATGTGTAGTCATTTGCAATGAACGCAATCATACATTTACATTGCTTTCAACATCCCACACGATTTAAAGCCATAGCTTGTGTTTATTTATGTCTCTGCAGTTAAATGTTTCTCTTCATTATTATATCAAAAACTGATAAAATAACAAACTTTGCATAATGGTTTAACTATATACATCAAAGTAATGTGACACCCTGTTCAGTTTTCTGAAAAAAACATGGTAGGATCTGATGACATTTTTGGTACTAAAATCAATACTGTATGATTCATGTGACAACATTCACTTTTCTTGCTGCAAGTTAATATGGTCTTTAATGATACTAAATGAAAAATAAATGTTCTATAGACTTTGCAGATTAACATTACAGACCTTGCCAATACTTGTCAAATAACTTATTCTACTGACGGTCATCTTAAGATTTACTGCTGATTTAAATAAGATGAAAGACAGCACAGAAAGGAAAAATAGAGGAGAGTAAGGAAGTGAGAGAGACAGATGCATTTTCTGACAGACAGGACAGTCAGAGCATATGTTTCAAAAAGACTGCTTAAGTGTTCTTTTGTTTAAATGCTGTGAGCTACTCAAAGCTGCTAGTTGGTGGACTTGCTTCAGGCTTGTGGCGCCAGGATCTGATTTACGAACATCCTGTGTCTTGGGCATTTCTGTGGAATTCGGCTCCTCATGTTCCAACCATGTTCTTGATAGAATCTTAAATTGTCTGATTCAGTCTGATACCCTACACATCCCCCCTTCGATCGGCGATGTGTTGAGCGAGGCTAATGGCTTTAGCAGAGACTTCAATGTAAACACCACCGTTTCGTTAGCTTAGCAACACCGTGGGGTTTGTTTACAATAGCGTCAGGGTTAGGGTTAGGGTTAGGCAAATCAAACTGGCAAATCTAACTATGAATAATAAGGCTTTGATAAATAGATTGAGGAACACGCTCAAAACAGGTGGGTGTGGTGGTTAGAGTTCTGGATGATAGATCGCACCTGACTGTGACAACAAATGGTGTGCGTGTCGCTCACAGCTCACAACCTATAATCATCAGTGCCACTGCAGCCATAACATATGGTTTTACAAACATTTATTGAGTTATGTGTCACAACTGCAAAAAGGGTTCAGCAAAAGCTATCTGGGTTAAATTTTGTAGCAGCCTTTAACTATCACTAAACATATTTTACTTTGATCTCTCAAGTCAAACATTAAAATTAATTGATATGATATATATATATATATAAGCAAATGGTTTAAGCAATGAGTTTTGGTAATGAAGTACAGGAGACCTTGGAGTGTTGTGACATTTTTTTTATATTTACTATGATTTAAGCCCTGTGTTTTCCTAAGTTCTTTGTCTGGTATTGAATGTCGTCTTTCCCTGCTACGTGTGATTTCCTGGGTCCTCGAATATTAATAAAGTCTCTGTGTTTGAGGTCAACTCCTCGTTTCCGAGCTCCTCACAGTAACGGAGCATGACACTAATGATCATGGGGCATTGTATAATGCAGCAAATTTTCTCACATTTACAAATATAAAGAATTTACTAATGTGCTGTACATGAATTTGTTTAAGAAATAGTTCACCCAAAAATGTAATTACCAACTCTCAGGCCTTGCATCCAAAGTGGGAATTATGTCACTTCCTGTTGCTGCCACGTGTTTTGAGTTTGATCTCCTTCAAGTTAATTCTTTATCGTCTATTTTTTATCTAAGAATCAATTTTATACACCATAATTTCCGTTTCTATAACGTATGAATATATCCCCTATCGTATTCTATAACAAAAACAATCAGAGCGCCTTGTTATCACTAGTTTTATTTTGATTTCCCAAGTCCGCTATCAGCTTATAGCCCGTTAGCATTGCCAGTGTGGTTACCGCTAATCTTGCTTACATTGCTAATACTCTATTCACACACATTACCATTGTTTTACTCACTGTTACTTGCTTTAATGGTGGATGTGTGTCTACATTTGAGTGTAGGTGAGGACACATTCGAGCTGCATTCGGTGCATAGATCATCGTGTCAGGACCACTTCCCACGTATCGACGAGGACACAAAAGGTTCAGTAGACTTTTTTCTTTAAATTAATGGTTATTGTCATGGTGTAAATAACAGAAACTGTTCTTTGTTAATAATTGGAATCTTTTCTGGGAGCGTCCTAGGCTTTTTCGCGCTGATGGCCTGCACCCCAGCAGAGTCGGAGCGGAACTACTGTCGGACAACATCTCCAGGATGCTGTGCTCCATATGACTAGTAAGCCAATTCTCAAATAACTACTATGATGGCTTTTGTTCTACCCACTTAAATTATAGAATTACTGGCGCTGTCCAATCTATAAAGACTGTGTCTGTTCCCCGAATAGTGAGGTCAAAATATAAATTTAATGCAGGTTCTAGAAAAAATCTGATGAACTTGATTGAACCAGAAAAATGCAAAATAAATGAACAAAAACTATTTTTAAAGTTTGGGCTCCTAAACATTAGATCACTCGCACCCAAAGCAGTTATTGTAAATGCAATGATCACAGATAATAGTTTTGATGTACTCTGCTTGACTGAAACCTGGCTAAAACCAAATGATTATATTGCTCTAAATGAGTCTACTCCACCAAGCTACTGTTATAAGCATGAGCCCCGTCAGACTGGTCGTGGCGGCGGTGTTGCAACAATATATACTGATATTCTCAATGTTACTCAGAAGACAGGATACAGGTTTAACTCATTCGAAATACTAATGCTTAATGTTACACTGTCAGATATGCAAAAGAAATCTATCGTATCTCTTGCTCTGGCTACTGTGTATAGACCACCAGGGCCATATACAGATTTCCTAAAAGAATTTGCAGATTTCCTCTCAGACCTATTGGTTACTGTTGATAAAGCGCTAATTGTCGGAGATTTTAACATTCACGTTGATAATACAAATGATGCATTAGGACTTGCGTTTACTGACCTAATAAACTCTTTTGGAGTCAAGCAAAACGTCACCGGGCCCACTCATCGTTTTAATCATACGCTAGATTTAATTATATCGCATGGAATTGATCTTACTGATATAGATATCGTACCTCAAAGTGATGATGTACAATCCAAGGTTTTTATTTAGCACAGTGGCTAGATTAACAAATAACCAGACGCCATCCGATCTAAATATTCCCTCACAGTTTAATAGTTAAAACTTTATGAATTTCTTCACTGATAAAATAGATAACATCAGAAATGCAATAACAAATTTAGATTCTACGGCATCTAGTACTTCAGCTTCATTCATTGCACCCCAAAAAATGCAGTGCTTTACAAATATAGGACACGAAGAGTTAAATAAACTTATCACTGCATCTAAACCAACAACATGCCTATTAGAGTATGGAGTGCCACAAGGATCTGTCCCAGGTCCTCTGCCATTTTAATTATACATGTTGCCCCTTTGTAATATTATTAGAAAATATGGAATTAGTTTCCATTGTTATGCTGAGTCCACTAAAGGAGGTAGAGCTTTTTCGCATTCGGCTCCAAAACTCTGGAATAGCCTTCCTGATAGCATGCAGGGTTCAGACATACTCTCTCTGTTTAAATCTAGATTAAAGACACATCTCTTTGGCCAAGCATTCAAATA
>NW_015631724.1:569729-569974 GCF_001515625.1 Sinocyclocheilus rhinocerous
CTAGGATTTACACAAGCTTCAGTCTGGATCCAGAACACCTGAGAAGAGATGATGCCATCCCCTCAGAGGACCTCAGATGTTGCAGATGATGCAATAACATAATCTACTAAATTTTGCTACAAGTTTGATTGCAACATAATTATTGCTGTTAATGCTGTTAATCGTCTGTTTATGTCATTAACTGAAGTTTACTGTACATTTCTGCCATATGTACATCAATTTGACATAGTCACCACTGATAAGCT
>NW_015631724.1:573966-576094 GCF_001515625.1 Sinocyclocheilus rhinocerous
TCACCACTGATAAGCTACTACTAAATATATTGTAGAAACTTAATTTTCTGTAAAGCTGCTTTGCAACGATTTGTTTCGTGTAAAGCGCTATACAAATAAGCTTGAATTGAATTGAATTGCAGATTAGTTGGTTTCTTCTTTGGAACAGATTTGGAGAAATTTAACATTACATACAATACATTTGCCCACCAATGGATCCTCTGGATCACAATAATCTACAAGTAATCCACACAATTCCAGTCCATAATTTCTGACGGCACCCATTCACTGCAGAGGATCCATCTGATGAAGAAACAAACTCACCTACATCTTGGATGGCTTTCATTTTTTTTTTTACATTTTTCGTTTTTAGGTATGCCTAACTTTTTTCAACAAATCTACTTAGAAAAATAATAATTATTAATAATATTTTATAACAGTCCCCATCATACCAACACTCTCAGCCATATAAAGCATGTAAAGGTAAATAAATAAATAGGAAATGTCCCAGTCTGGTCAGTTACAGATCAAAGATGTTACATATCATTACTTAAACGAGAATCTGCTAAATCAGATGCTATACACATTTTGTCATTAGCCATGCATTGAATTGTTTCGTAATCAAATTATAAACTAGAAATGACTAGAAATTACATTATGTTCACAAGTCATGATGGAGTTATATTTTTATACACATATTTTTTATGTCTGTTTAGTACATTCTCAAAATCAGCACTTGTGTACAGAATGTGTGAGCTTATCAAATTCATCAACCCATCATTTGTATGAGTGAGATAATCTGTGTGCAGCAGCAGAACAAAACATTTACAATATACAGCATATGGTGCTCAGTCAACGACTCCGTTATGTAATGTCCACTGTATTATATAACAGCATTACATCTGCAAGGGATAAAGATCAGCTGACTGTATGTTATCCCAACTTTTTTCACATCTACTTACCAAATAAATGAATAAATAAATGTGAAATTTTTATTATATGTTAATAAACAGACCACAGTGGTATGGGTGGCATGACACTATCACAGCTATTGAAGAAATTTTGACAATGACTAGATATACAATTTAGTGGTCATTTAATAAAAATATCTGACCACAGAATGAAGTGATTGACCAATCAGTATCAAATTTATCATACAGCCATTTAAAAAGTGGGAAAAGACTCTCTTTACTATGCAGCAGCAGTCGGCACAGTCTGTTCTTTTGTATACTGTATTTGTTCTAAAGTTGGAATGCTGGTTTGATCTTTCTCCCTTTGTCTAGAAACACACACACACACACACACACACACAGTGTAGTGGTCTGTGAGTGAGATGTGCGTTGTGTGCCACTCTTCAGAACTCGATTCCAGAGTCAATAAACATGCTGGGTCATATTCCTTATCTCCAATCCAGTTTCATCTGGGTGTGTACTTACTTTTATTTCTTTTTCGTGCTTGGGGCCCAAAAAGCTCTGCCTCAGACGTGGTCCTCATACTTATTACATCTCCACACATTTATCTCACATCAACTGTCAGATAACAGCTACACCGACCCAGCCATACTGTGTTTTCACTGGACAGTAATAATGGGTAATGGGGTTGGTGGATGTTTGGTTATATTCACAGAATAACCAATATTGCCTCAATAAAAGCTGCATATGGTGTTGTGGAGAATACTTTTATTTCTCTTTAATTAAGCCAAGAATCCAAACAGAGTGTGATGATGCAACGCTTTGTTTGTTATGAGCGCTCTCATAAAACTGGAAAACACTTTCTCGATCTAGTAAGATTCAATCTGACTCACTGGTTTTATACAGTGTCCAAGAATAATGACGTTTTTCTGTTAGTCCACCTGGAAATAAAGTTGTGTTTACAAGCTACAAGGATGAAATAACCACTGGATTTGCAAAAGTCTGCGAGGTTAGCAACATCAAATCTTTGAAAGATATTCAGAGTTTTGTTTGAGACTGCCACACAATTGTTTAAATTATGTTTTACACTAGTGTGGTCTAATATATTTGAGACTCAATCGTTGCTAAATGATGTGAATAACAAAAACAAATGTAAATGATCGTTTTATATGTCAGTCAAGTTGCTTTTTCTGTCTAAGTGAGTGGTGCTTGATCAGAATATGCCATAAATAAAAAAA
>NW_015631725.1:0-199 GCF_001515625.1 Sinocyclocheilus rhinocerous
GGAGGAGCTCAGCAGGACCCAGGCCACAGCTATAACAGCGGCCCATGGTGGAGCCGCCATGGAGGAGGGATAGCTGCCGACTCCAGGGGGCCGACCAACGGCGGCGGAGCAGGTGGAGGAGGAGCCCGAGGCGGAGACGGAGAGCCAACGAGCCAGGGGGATGCCGAGGATCCGGGGGGCCCAGGGGGAACCGAGGGCT
>NW_015631725.1:371-528 GCF_001515625.1 Sinocyclocheilus rhinocerous
GTCGACGCCCGACCAAGGCGGAGCCGGAGGGACAAGGGAGCCCGGTGGAGCTTATGGATCGATGGGTGACGGTGGAGGCGAGGGAGCCAAGGGAACTGGTGGAGCCACTGGGTCGGTGGGCTCAGGCTGATGCTCCGTACTGCGGGGAGATGGTGGG
>NW_015631726.1:0-11874 GCF_001515625.1 Sinocyclocheilus rhinocerous
CCAATGGCGATTCAATTGCCAAGGTGTCCGTAGAGGGTTGACATTATTTACTTGTTAGCAATCCTCCTACATGCATGCTGTTGTACATAAATCTAACAACAAGAACACACAAAAGCACATGCCAAAACAAAAGATGGCTGAAATGCAAGTTCATTCTAGTATGGAATCTGTAGCATAAGCAAAAAACACACGTCAAGCATTTGAATTTCTCATCAAAATTAGGGTTGGGTATCGTTTGGGTTTTTTACGATACCGGTGCCAAATCGATACTTTTAAAACGGTACCGGTGCCTAAACGATGCCTGAACCGATACTTAAAAAAAATTAAATAAATAAATAAATAAATACCTAAAATAGGATGGATTGGCCATTATTGAGCGCTATAAACACATTTAATGTCTGTTTCATTCATACTGGACGCCAGAGGGCGCCCTCGCTCAGATACTCCACATGTGCATCACAGAAGGAATAGGACTCAGGCATAGTAGTTGATGTCAAACCATATGTGACACTTCTTGACACACTATATTTGAGTATATGCAAAGGTTGTGCTGAGAAGATTAATAATTTTGTGTAAAAAAAAAGACCAAAATGTAACTGTTTATGCTGCTTTTTGTCATTTTTGAAGCTTGACAGCTCAGACAGTCCCTATTCACTTTCATAATATGGAAAAGAGCTTTTGCATTGCTATCGCTGTAACTGAGTAAACAGAAGATATAAACGTTTTGAATCATAAAAAAAGACAATAAACACTCGACTGACAATGTATAGTTTATCTGTGTTATTCAAGCCATCTTTGGTATTTTCATCATAATTAAGTATATTTATAATCCATTGCTAATCGACAGTCTTTTTACCATATGCTTTTTACAGTATAGAACATATTTTCTGCCTCATTCTGTGACAAGAAGCCACATCAGATGTTCGTGAATTTTCTCAGTCAAGAAATTATTTTTCACGTGCAGTGCCAGTGATCCTTACGTCCGTTTAGGAGAACAAATATTTCAATCGATCGCTCAAGCATTTAAGTGGCACTGAGATGAGGCACCAAATTCTGCACTCTGATTCAGTTCTAGTACATACCGGTTACATAGGTACCGGTGCTGGTTTCGGTAACCAACCCTAATCAAAATAGCATCCCTATATGTTATTTACTCACAGCATCTCATGCACATAATAGGATAATGATGCTCAGGAGAAATGCACCCTCATAAGAACACAGTCTGTGTAATGGATGATACTGGTATGCATTATTCTAGCCATAGGTACCCTGGTTTCGGTAACCAACCCTAATCAAAATAGCATCCCTATATGTTATTTACTCACAGCATCTCATGCACATAATAGGATAATGATGCTCAGGAGAAATGCACCCTCATAAGAACACAGTCTGTGTAATGGATGATACTGGTATGCATTATTCTAGCACGGTGAACAGTAATGGTGAAGTATGAGGTTCAAGCTGAACCTTGAGGTCCAACACACCTAATGGATAGCTCTGACAGCTTTGAGCTAGACAATCTCTATGCTATTAAAGAAGAAAAATACAACAAGTGATAATGAACAAGAGATGGCTGGTTGGAGCACTTGCATACTGCATAAATTGCATAAAAGGATGTGCTGTATTCTTGTTGCAGCAAAAGAGTTATTTAAAGTTTTGAATTTTTAAGTATTAATATTTGAATATTCTAATTTATTGTTTTGTCCATTAAATTTATAAATAACACATCCAGTTCAGTGGTGCAGACATTTGTAGCTAACTTTTCCATTCCCTGATTATCAGCATTTGCTACAGCCACAGTAACGCTATAGAACGCAAACATGCAATGGTTGACCAAGCATTTGCCTCTGTTTGCATACTTGTTCACAGTCGACCTATGTTTCTGCCCTTACAAAGAAATATGAGAATTCTGGCCTCAAATACAACATGTTTTCTAAAGTCTAATATTATAGTCAACATACTGCTGTGCCAGGAGAAGGTCCTCATGCATCTTTGATGAATATGGATTTAATAACAGACAACGGGCGCAGTGTGTTTATAAAGAGCGCAACCTGAACAATAAAACACAGTCAACAACTCATTTTCTATGCAATATAGTCGTCAATCATGTGGGAGCAAAAGCAGGGATAGAGCTGTCATCCTTGTTCCACAGGGCCGTTGAGAGGCATGGCTGGCTGAGCTGTCTGACTGTGTTCACAGAAGCGTACTGCCTCAGACGGCATGAACTGTAACTAGGGAACAGGCACAGCAAAACATTATTTCAGAGAGATTAATGATTGCTGGTGACACCATAAAAATCCCACCAAGTCAAATGTGCCAAAAGTCAATATTTGTCCGAACACAAGTCCCCCGTTTTCCCCTCTCCCCACCTCAAGTCAAGTCAAGTCACCTTTATTTATACAGCACTTTTAACAATACAGATTGTGTCAAAGCAGCTTTTAAGTATCAAAATAGGAAAATAGTATGTCAATGCAAAAGGCCAATAGTAAACACTAAATTTTCAGTTAAAGGCAGTTCATCATTGAATTCAGTGATGTCATCGTCCAGCTCAGTTCAGTTTAAATAGTATCTGGAATGTGTGAACCCTTGCTACATTTTGCTAAATTACTGCTAGCACTGCACAAAGAAGGACAGATTATTCTTCCTTGGCCAGGAAAATAATCTTTCTTTGAATTGATAAATGATTATTTTGTCTGCTCGGTGGACGGACAGATCAAGTAATGGTAATATTGATTCTGCTACAGTTAATTCAAAGATCTAATCTAAATATTTATTATGAATCATAACCAGTTATAATTCGTCATAAATATTTCCCTTTTTGAGCTTGATTTACTACACGTTCGTGAATTTTCTCAGTCAAGAAATTATTTTTCACGTGCAGTGCCAGTGATCCTTACGTCCGTTTAGGAGAACAAATATTTCAATCGATCGCTCAAGCATTTAAGTGGCACTGAGATGAGGCACCAAATTCTGCACTCTGATTCAGTTCTAGTACATACCGGTTACATAGGTACCGGTGCTGGTTTCGGTAACCAACCCTAATCAAAATAGCATCCCTATATGTTATTTACTCACAGCATCTCATGCACATAATAGGATAATGATGCTCAGGAGAAATGCACCCTCATAAGAACACAGTCTGTGTAATGGATGATACTGGTATGCATTATTCTAGCACGGTGAACAGTAATGGTGAAGTATGAGGTTCAAGCTGAACCTTGAGGTCCAACACACCTAATGGATAGCTCTGACAGCTTTGAGCTAGACAATCTCTATGCTATTAAAGAAGAAAAATACAACAAGTGATAATGAACAAGAGATGGCTGGTTGGAGCACTTGCATACTGCATAAATTGCATAAAAGGATGTGCTGTATTCTTGTTGCAGCAAAAGAGTTATTTAAAGTTTTGAATTTTTAAGTATTAATATTTGAATATTCTAATTTATTGTTTTGTCCATTAAATTTATAAATAACACATCCAGTTCAGTGGTGCAGACATTTGTAGCTAACTTTTCCATTCCCTGATTATCAGCATTTGCTACAGCCACAGTAACGCTATAGAACGCAAACATGCAATGGTTGACCAAGCATTTGCCTCTGTTTGCATACTTGTTCACAGTCGACCTATGTTTCTGCCCTTACAAAGAAATATGAGAATTCTGGCCTCAAATACAACATGTTTTCTAAAGTCTAATATTATAGTCAACATACTGCTGTGCCAGGAGAAGGTCCTCATGCATCTTTGATGAATATGGATTTAATAACAGACAACGGGCGCAGTGTGTTTATAAAGAGCGCAACCTGAACAATAAAACACAGTCAACAACTCATTTTCTATGCAATATAGTCGTCAATCATGTGGGAGCAAAAGCAGGGATAGAGCTGTCATCCTTGTTCCACAGGGCCGTTGAGAGGCATGGCTGGCTGAGCTGTCTGACTGTGTTCACAGAAGCGTACTGCCTCAGACGGCATGAACTGTAACTAGGGAACAGGCACAGCAAAACATTATTTCAGAGAGATTAATGATTGCTGGTGACACCATAAAAATCCCACCAAGTCAAATGTGCCAAAAGTCAATATTTGTCCGAACACAAGTCCCCCGTTTTCCCCTCTCCCCACCTCAAGTCAAGTCAAGTCACCTTTATTTATACAGCACTTTTAACAATACAGATTGTGTCAAAGCAGCTTTTAAGTATCAAAATAGGAAAATAGTATGTCAATGCAAAAGGCCAATAGTAAACACTAAATTTTCAGTTAAAGGCAGTTCATCATTGAATTCAGTGATGTCATCGTCCAGCTCAGTTCAGTTTAAATAGTATCTGTGCATTCAAGTCGACGATATCGCTGGAAATGAAGTGTCCCCAACTAAGCAAGCCAGAGGTGACAGCGGCAAGGAACCAAAACTCCATCGGTGACAGAATGGAGAAAAAAAACCTTGGGAGAAACCAGGCTCAGTCGGGGGGGCCAGTTCTCCTCCCTCCACTTTCTGATAGTTCTGCTATCTGTATCGGTTCAAAAGAAAGGCTACATTTCATTTGACTAATGGATTTCAGCCGTTTAAGGCAATGAATAGGTAAATTATCTTAGCAGAAGCGTTGGGGATTAAAAATAGTAGTGCTACTAGCTCAGCTTTTCAGACTACTACCGTTCAAAAGTTTGGGTTTGGTAAGATTTTATTTTCAATAATTTTAATCAGGAAGGATGCACTAAAATTGGATCAAAAGTGACAGTAAAACTGTTTACAACATCACAAAAGATTTGCATTCGTAATAAACGCTGTTCTTTTGACATTTTTCTATTCAAAGAATTCTGACAAAAAAGTTTCACCATTTCCACAAAAATAATAGGCAGCAAAAACAGTTTTCAACATTGATAATTATCATCTAACACTGAATACTGTATTAATGGCTGCTAAAAATTAATCTTTGCTGTCAAAAGAATAAATTATATTTAAAATAAATAAATATATATTAATATATATATATAGAGAGAGAGAGAGAGAGAGAGAGAAAACGGTTATTTAAAAATTGTAATATTTCAGAATATTACTGTTTTTACTGCATTTTTAATCAAATAAATCCAGCCTTGGTGAGCATATTTTACACATTAAAAGAAAAATAAAATAACAACCCAAAACTTTGAAAAGTAGTGTAAATGCACAAAAAATCTGTGACTCTAGTATAAAGAATAAACCTTTGTCATTAAAGAACAAAGAATCTTTGTCACCCTTTATGTCACCATTACTCTCTCTTCCAGGAAATGTCTTTTGAACTCTGTCTTGTGTTCTCTTTCTCCATGGCAGGAAGCTCATGTGACCTCTCGCGATATGAAGGTCATGACAGTAGCTAGCAGAACTTCCCAGAGTCAGCTCTAAAATACAATTATCTGCCTACATTATCTGCTTTATACTGATCACGTAAAAGAAGGTTTCGATAAAACGTTGATAAAGATGACAATACACTTGAGAATCTCCCTTGTCTTTTGTGATGTCTTTTTGAAGGACACTTCAAGCACAGAAACCTTCAGAGTGCTCTCACAGTAACACTGGTGTGATCCATGACAGGCCAGATTTTGAAAGGGTCCTAAATGTCACATTCTGAGTCACACCTTTGAAGAGAACCACTAGGCCTGCTGGTAGAAAAAAAAAAGAATAGAGAGCATTTTCAATTTTTCATCCTCCACATCAAAACAAATAAAGCATACACATACTCCAGATATAGCCACAGCAAACACCAGCCACATGTGGCTCTGGGCTTTGGCAGCCCTTTGATGTCACTAGTAAGGCTCTTAAATCCAATTTCCCTCCACATCATTCAGTTGTAAGCAAGAGACAAACTTTAATACATTACAGAAGGTCTATCGCCCAATCAATGCTATAGTGAATAGATGTATTTTTTATAAACTTTATACAATTCTGATGTGCCACTTAATTTTACATCAATCAAGTCAGATTACACTACTCTTCAAATGTTTCGAATTTAAAATGCAGAGACTATAAACACCAAGTAAGCAATTTGTAAGTGATACTACATCTGAAGGCAATCAAACCGCTTAAGACCACTTCTAAAATATAAACTTGATCAAGCATACAGTAGTAGCATATTAGAATCTTATGAAACATGCATACAGAAAACTTCAACAGGGAAAGCATACATCCACTGGGAGAAAGAAGCTAGAGGTTTTCCAAGGACGCATCTTGCAAAACAGAGCATAGCAGCTCTTGGGAACCTCTCCCTCATCTTAACAAAGAAGCAAAGGTGATGAAAATGGAATGGATGCGTCTCTCTAGTGGATGAAGTCATTGTTTCCTGCTACTGTACTCCATATGTCAACAGGGGTTATTAATTGATGCTACACAGCCATAACAAAAGCAAAACTTAGCTATGGGTCACCATTCAGAAATGTAATTTTATGCATGGGTCAAATGAGTTTTATGCATAGCTGCTCATAAGTAACTGGCCATGTTCTATTACCTGGCCTACTTTTTGCAACTGACAGAGCATAAATTTCAAAGATTTACTTTGAAACACTTTATAAACCAGTCAGTCATGGTGCCTATGGCCTTTAAGGGATAGTTCACCCAAAAAAAGAAAATTACGGCATGATTTACTCACCCTCAAGCCATCCTAGGTGTACGTATATGACTTTCTTCTTTTAGACGTATATAAATATATAAAAAAATGTCTTTATCATGGCAGTGAATAGTGGTCAAGATTTTGAAGCAAAATAAAGTGCACAATAAAAAGCACTACAAATGTAGGAAAGGGATGCACCAATATAAAAATTCTGACCAATACCAATATTTGACATATTTGTTTACAACTGCTTTGGACTGTTTTTGCTTGTAAAGGTGCTTTATTTGTGCATATTTATCTCCTGATTTAGCCTAGACAACTTTATTATGGATAGAGAACTTGTATATTAGCCGGTTTAAAGCTAAAAACATCTTGATGATGGATTTATTACAAACATGCAGCTCTTAACTTCACAAGATATTAATCGATGGATTGGAATAGTGTGGTATGAACTCTCATTATGACGGCACCCATTCATCTCTGAGTGACGCAATGCTACATCTGTTCTGATGAAGAAAAAAAACTAATCTACATCTTAAGATGCCCTGTGGGTGAGTACATTTTCAACAAATTTTAATTTTTTTAGGGGAACTACTCCTTTAAGACCCATCAGTCCAGCCTTTAGTACCTATACTGTCATTCGCTAGTGATTTTTTCTTCAGTTTTCAGTTGGAAAATCCAGGATTACCCAAATGATAATGGTCTTCCACTAGGGAATACAATTCTCTGTGTCAACTGGAACAAATTGTTGCTAGGAGACGGCAACCACGATCACACTATTAAACTTTGGTAAATGCGAGTCTTTAATGAATGTCATCACCCTCATAATGATCAGCCTTATTCAAAAGACTGTACTGCTCATTATGCTAAGGCTGAATGTTAATAATCACAGTCTATGAAGTTATTTAACAAGTGCCTGGTTACATGCATTCATGAGGCATTTTTAAACCTCCTTAAAAATGGGTTGAATAGCCTTTTTGTGGCTACAACACATGATGCTTCCAACAGCCTTCCCAATGCAGGTCACTTAAGGTTCGTCTAAGTAAAAAGCCATTAACGGGTTCTAAATGTTACAAACCAATCAAGCAGTGTCCTCAAAATATAACAGTGTTTTCACACTAATGACTCCTCAGGCAAAGAACACACAGATCTGACTGCTCTTGTTGTCAGGTGCATTACACCATCAGCCTGAGGAAACAAGTGAGGAACTGCTATGAAATGTTGAATTATTTTTCCTCTTTTTAAAGCTCATTTTTCACTCTCCAAGTGTTGTTAGCAGCTTAGAGTTTAGTGGTACAGTTTAGTGGTACATAGAGAGCAATGAAAGATGATACCCAGAGGAAAACTATCGTTCATAGGTTGCTCTTTCATAGCTCAAGAGACAATGTTTTGCCACGTTGCAATAAAGTATCAACTTTGTCTCTTCTTAAATCCCTTTAGAGAAATGAAATTAGAGACAAATAAGACCATAACTGAGAATAGATCTATAAAATTTATGGATTCATACTGAAATATCTGATTTCTCTGTCAAGATCTTTTTTTAGTCCAGGTCGTGTGGACCAATAGCACTGCACATTTTATACATTTCCATTATTTAAGACACCTGATTCAGGCCATCAGTTTTTCAGCAGAGACATCAATGAACTAAAATGAAGTGTCAGATAAAGGGTGGCCCACGCTAAAAGATTTTTAAAATCAGATTTTCAAAATGTGAGAGACCACACATAAGAAAAAAAAAATCATGGATTTAACAGTTCTGTTCCTATAGCGTGTGAAGTGCAGCAATGTGACCAAGACAGCACACCACACACCAACCGATTCCATTCACAAACAACTAGAGTCCCAACTGTGAACACAGGAAATCTCACAAAATCGCTCGCAATCAAACGTGACTTTAGAGTAAACAAATGGTGGATGACAGGCAAGAAGAAATGGCGATAATATTGTTTGGATGGCTTTTTACAGAAAAGTCATGGAAATAAAAAATATTTGGATGAAGTTGTGGAGACTTCGAGAACATGGACTTTACATGTTACAGATTGAGCTGGAGGTGAGTAATGCTTCCGGCTTCCATCAGCTCGTTTTCTGATTGGGAATCGCTTCGTTCCACGTGATAATCTACAGAGCGCATGCGCAATTGTCAACTTTTGGATTATTCAACATGTTGGATATTAAGAGAGACATGCAAAATGTGCAGTGCTGTGGGTCCCAAGAAGCTGAACTGAAAGCCACTGATCTAGAATGGACAAACGAGATGTTGCAAAAGAGCTTGATTGACAGGCAATCTGACCAATAATAACGCAGAATCTGCCATCTTGTCCGACAAACAAATACATACGTTGACAGGCAGGTAAGAAAGCCAATTAAAACGCTCGGACCGAGCGTTTTGATTGGACGAACATTTCTTGGTCCTACGCCTTCCACAGAATATAGAAATACAGATAAATACATTTAGAACACTTAACTTAATGATTGCTATCGGGATGTGAAGACACTTTCAACCAGCATAACAAAAAAAACTTCTGAAGACAATCACCTATTGCACCTTTAAGTAAATATGAAAAGACAATTAGAAGATATTAAATACTTACAAATAAAAGAGCTCATCTGTGATTTTCTAAAATTCGGATGGCCAATATTTGGCTATTTTGAGATTGTTATGACTGGCCAATATATCCAAGCCCATATGGCAGATTAAAAAATTAAAATAAAATTGTAGTAACTTTTGTCACTACCAAAATAACCAAATCAATAAAAAATTCACAATTTTGTTTTTCAGGGAAGACAAAGGCTAAATAAAATTTTATTTTTTAGCAATTTTGTTGAGGTTGCATTGGTTATCATTAAATGAACTTTTATTTAAGAGAGTTAAATCTGGCACATTACAGTTAGCCATTGGCCACCCATACTGGTCGACCACTCATGGAGACACTCATACTTTTGGGCTCTGTTCCAAAACCTTCATAAATGATCGATTTGAAATGCTCTGCATATGCAGCAACTCTGTCTGCCATAAATAGCATTCCTAACACAAGACAAGGGAGACTCATTTACAATCGATTAAAACTGGCTAACAATACCATATTCTAAATCTATACATAGTACATAATTACTGGTTAAAATAAACTTATAGATAGATTTCAATATGTATCCACTGCCTTTCAACATTTTGGGGTCAGATTTTTTTTTTATTCCTTAATACAGTAAGTATGGATTAAATTGATCAAAAGTGGCAGTAAAGACATTTACCAAGTTTTAATTGTAAGAATATTGGCAATATTTGACAATATAATTTACTATATTTTCATCAAATAAAAGCAGCCTTTGTGAACATGACAGACTTCATTAAAAAACATAAAAAAATCTTAGTAGTGTAAAAAAAATAAATATATATATATGTTTTTCAGGGAATAATAAAGAAATAATGTATGCTTTAACATAAATATGCATAACATAACTAGCATCATTATGCTGCGTAGTGTTTAGAATAGGCTTTGTGTCTGGAGTTAGTCTAGAATTCCTTAAAATACTGCCTGCGTAGGCTGCACACTAGGTTTCGGAACAGAATCTTGGATTTGGACTCATGCTTTCTAACAGCCAGCCAAATGGCAACACAGACCACAGATGCACATCCAAAGGGATGCAAGATGGTCCTCCCATATGCTCTGCCTGCAAGGGCAAAGTATTCAAAACTTTATAGGAATGCTGTGAGATCAATCATGTTTAAAGTGGTTGGAAACGACAGTAGCCTGTTAGCACGAAACATTTAAGTAGGTCATGCTTCCGGATTGGTCTCATTGTTTGGAGCTGACTGCAAAGAAGGTCTGCAGAATAACACATGAAAGCGAATGCAGAGAGTAGACTTTCAAAGGCATCAGATAGACTTTGCCGGAGAACATAAGAGAGAAAACAAGTAGGTGTGTAAAGACAGCGAGAGCGATAGAAGGGCTGCAACCAACAACAACAACTCTGTGTATTTTAACTGAGTGACATGTCTGCAGGCCGGTCACATGAAACTTGTTTTTCCATTCGGTTTTCTTCAGTGGCATCTGAGCGCTTGCAAATGGAGGTTCACTTTAAAGTATTTGAACCTATTAGACCACTGTCTGATGCCGGGTTTCTGCAGGTTTTATAGAGATTTAGGACTTTTCAAGACCAAGTAGAAAAAAATTGTAGAATGAAGTTGAGGCAAAATGGCAACAAAAAAAAATCTGTACCTTCTGATCACAATTCTTGTATCGTTTTTATTTTTGTATCGTTTCCAGTGCAAATGATTCTTAAAGCAAAATACACTTACTTGAGAAGCAAAATGACATTAAAAAAAGTCTCGTTTTCTGTGAAACTGATCAAAATTAAGTGAGTTCATGATTAAAACAAGAACAAATATCTGCCAATGGGCTCAGACAAATCTACTGAATTCAAAGTGAAAACAAGTCGTTTACCCTATGACAGATATTTCTTCCTGATTTAAGCATCAACTCACTTAATTCTGTTCTGTTTTTCAATATATTTTACATTTGCAAGTACATGTTATTTAAATCTTGATTAAAGGATGTTTAGATATTTGTACTGATATTTTGCAATGCTTGAAACATTTAATGCCATGACTTCATGAATTTAAGACTTTGTGCTCTTATTTAAGACCTTTTTAAGGCGTTAATTTGAGGAAGAGCGAATTAAGACTTTAAGAGCTTTTTAAGACCCACAAAAACCCTCTAACCTCTATTAGCTTAGTATCAGATTCTCACATTGTTTATTAACATGGGGAAAATGTAATTTAATTTCTATTTGTTTGTATACCACATTATTTTTTACAACAAATTGTTTCAAGAGAGCCTTACAAAAAACAAAGCCTAACAAAACAGAAAGCAACAAAGACAGTGGCAATGAAAACTCCCCAAGAATCCTTTTCCCAAAATAAATAAATAAATAAAGTTCTACATCCCCTTGTGTGTTTATGTATTAAATATTTTGGAATATTTGGAAAAAAAAACCAGCTATAAAATCCCCCAAATCAGCACAGAAATGTCATATTCCATCAGAGCCTAGACAAGTATGAAAGAGATGTTTTTTTATAAGTTTAACATCATGATTAGTGGTCGACCGATATTGTTTTTTTGACAGCCGATGCCGATGCCGATATCTTGGCAAGCAGGGTGGCCGATGGCCGATATAATTTTATTTATTTTAATTGATATTTAAGAAATCTGAAATCATTTGAAAATGGATTAAAAAATAATTATGTTAAATAAAAATACTTATACTTTAGATGACAAAGTATATCACAAATAAATAAATA
>NW_015631726.1:12120-13271 GCF_001515625.1 Sinocyclocheilus rhinocerous
GTGCATTTCTATTACTAATAATATAAAAGCAATCGTTAAAATACTTTTTGTATACATTTTAATTCCTTTGTTTAACCGTTCTATTTGATTATTAGACAGACGTCTATCCGTATTAGACAGAACAACAGCGAACAAGAGGGAGAATGTGAGCACTGTGCGCTCAGGCGCTGCTGTTCTCGGCGCCGTCAAAATAAAAGTCTGTCGCGCCGTCAAAATAACAGGCCCGCTCAAACGCATCGGCCAAACAGAAAAACTTATCGGCCGATGCCGATATTTGAAAAATTCCAAATATCGGCCGATATATCGGTCGACCACTAATCATGATGCAAGTTGTACAAAAAAACGAACAATAAAAAAAATAATAAATAACAAATACACAAACAAACAGATCATATAAAATTTTAAATATACAAAAGCAGATATTGCAGAAAAAGCAGAAAATATAGTCTTCCTTGCTTGGCCAATTTGCTGTTCTTTTTCTACAGCAAATTAAAGATTCCTAGTTATTTTTTCAAAACCTTTTATGATACTGCATAATGAGTAGGGTTGGGTACTGAAACCTATGTACCTATGTAACCGGTATGTACTAGAACCGAATCAGAACGCAGATTTCGGTGCCTCATTTCGGTGCCACTTAAATGCTTGATAGGGATATGCCGGTATCAAATTTTCATGTTGCGATTAATTGTTAATGCTTTTATTACGGTATACGGTATTATCACGATATTGAAATTAAGTTTAAAAAAAGTGCTGTCATAATACAGTATAACAGGTTTAATAAATTTTTTCTTATAACAAAAATAACTGAACATTTAAATGCAATAAAGCAATACAGAAAAATGTACAAAGTTAAAAGTTTTACACAGATTAAAGTGCAAAAGAACTATAAAGACCAATAGGTATCACTTTACAATAAGACCTCATTAGTTAACCTTAGTTAATGCATTAACATTCACAATGAGCAAAAGCTAATGTTAACTAATGAAGCCCTAATGTAAAGTGTGACCGAACAATAAAGAATCAAAACACTTTCAAACAATATCTAGGGCATGTTGTAGTCCAGATTAAAATGTAAAAAAAAGTTTGAAAATAAATAGCCTATTAAGTCTAAATATTTAAGTATTTGGTGCTGTGATGAACATCATAGCAAA
>NW_015631726.1:13323-14818 GCF_001515625.1 Sinocyclocheilus rhinocerous
GATGAAAGAACATCACCTACAGCTCAACCTGGCAAAGACTGAGCTTCTGGTCTTCCCGGCCACTCCAAATCTACAGAATGACTTCACCGTCCAGTTAGGTTAATCAACAATTACCCCATCAAGTTCGGTCAGAAATCTTGGTGTAATCTTTGATGACCAACTGACTTTCAAAGACCACATTGCAAAAACTGCTAGATCTTGCAAGTTTGCATTGCACAACATCAGAAAGAGCAGGCCCTTCCTAACGGAGCATGCTGCACAACTTCTTGTCCAGGCCCTTGTCATTTCTAGGCTGGACTACTGCAATGCTCTTCTGGCTGGACTTCCATCAAGCACAATCAAACCTACTACATTCCCTCCAGAAATCTGAGATCCGGTAGTGAGTGACGCCTCGTGGTACCATAACAAAGAGGCACAAAATCACTTTCCAGAACATTTTCATTTACTGTTCCTGGCTGGTGGAATGATCTTCCAACCCCTATCCAGAATGCTGATTCCCTGACATTTTTCAAGCGACAGCTGAAAACTCACCTCTTTAGTCACTATCTGACTTCATCCTTAAAAAAAAAACCTTTTTCTCTTTTCTTTCATCTTTCTCTGTCTAGCTTGTACTTATTTGAACAACGCTTGAAACTTGGTATGACGAGCACTTCCTGTGTCTATTTGCCTCTTTAAGATGAATCGCTTGATGTATTCCCCAATTGTAAGTCGCTTTGGATAAACGCGTCTGCTTTAAATGAATAAATGTAAATGTAAATGTAAATGTAAAACTTAATATGGCCAAGATGGTGTTTGCCAAATAGATTACCTCCTACAAATGAAGTGATTCAGCATGAAAGGACTGGAAATTCCCAAATGAAACAATGATCTCTAATGGTTTTGTTTTACAAATGCAGATATTCATTATAAAATAAAAGTTAAAATTACTATGCATATGCATCTTGACTGCTGGGACAGAAGGTCAAGGCCAATCACAAAAACCATCAGGACTTTAAAGGTGACATATCATGAAAATCTGACTTTTCCAGGTTTTAAGTGCTATAATCAGGTCCCCGGTGCATCTACCAACCAAGGAAACGTGAAAAAGATTGAAAAGCCTTTTTCTGCAAGCGTCTGAAAAAACAGGCGCGTCTCATTTCGCTCCCTTGGTGACGTTGCAAACGGATCTCATTATAATATTACCGCCCCTTAATCTGTAAATTTCCACCCACGGCGCCATTATTTGGATTTCGCAAGCGACAACGGTGTACCAGTTCTAATGCCATGGCGAAAGTTTGAGCAAAACATGCTAACTGTTCTGTCTCTGGCTGCACAGACGAGCGCAGAACACTATTTAGAGTCCCAGCCTCAGAGGAGACAAGACAGCAGTGGATTTATTGATGTATTTAGGCTACTGTATATTGCTGCTGCCACACAGATCTAAAATAAACATGCGATTTATTTCCCAGCTGTTTACCTTCACAGACATAACCGACTGTTTTTGTAACTCATGTGT
>NW_015631726.1:21189-21538 GCF_001515625.1 Sinocyclocheilus rhinocerous
GTTTTTGTAACTCATGTGTGTTTTTAACGTAAACTTGTGTGAATGAGAACTTAGTTTAGTACTCACATGCTGTGACAGCTGCTTTCTGTCCGTGTGCTTCAGATGTGTGCACTCAGAAAACCATATATCATAAGTTTAAACTAATATGGTTTAAAACGTATGATTTCAGCGTGATAGACATGAAAATCGGAACCAAAACTGATGTTTTTAACAGGTATGAGCTGTAATGGTGCAGCTCTATTCTGGAAAAGGGGGCGGGGAGCAGCAGCTCATTTGCATTTAAAAAGACAGCGTGTTTCTGCTTCCACTCAAAATAGGCATTTTCAAAATGATATAACAAAATAATTTT
>NW_015631726.1:21654-28897 GCF_001515625.1 Sinocyclocheilus rhinocerous
CAGCAGCTCATTTGCATTTAAAAAGACAGCGTGTTTCTGCTTCCACTCAAAATAGGCATTTTCAAAATGATATAATAAATTATCTGTGGGGTATTTTGAGCTGAAACTTCACAGACACATTCTGGGGACACCAGAGACTTATATTACATATTGTAAAAAGGGGCATAATATGTCTCCTTTAATGATGTCCACACTAAAGCACACTAATGACCTTCCCTGTGTGACGGTTCAAGCTGATGTGCTTGGCCTCTCAGGATTCTGACAGAAGTTAGCCACAGCAGGCCGGAACTGGTTTTGTCTGTTTCCTTGAGATCAAAGGACCGGTAACGTCCAAACTAGCCTGTGTTCATCAAAACATGATTCTGTGTGTAAATTATGTGTTCTATTGAGCCCTCAGTGTGCTGTTGTTAACCCTTGTGTTGTGTTCAGAACCCTTTCACACTAACGAGGTTACAGAGCAAAAAGGACCCGGCCATTTTTACATTAACTAGTATTTTCGGGAAAAATACAAAATTTTCAGAGCAAAAAGGACCCGAACACCACATGAGGGTTAAGACAGGACTGGGAATAAGACTGACGAGAACTGTGGCACTGGGAACCATAAGGGAACTATATAGACCATTTTTAATTATCTAATGGTGAAATCATACAGTATATTTTTTAATAAGCACAATATTTCTGGGAAAAAACAAAAAGTAGGGCTGGGCGATTTTTCCGATTTTATCGATTAATTCAAATTTAATGTTTTGCAACAATTTTATTTTTTAGAAATCGAGGAATTGCGATTTTGAATAGAAATATTACCAAACGTAATACACACTTTGACAATATGCCAATGATAACAGTAAAGAGAAAAGAATGATCCAACCACATGTTGACGCACGTGATTAACCACTCTGTGACGCACTCACATCGCTAGGTGCCATTCACACAGAATGCCCTTTTGTGTTGACAAAGATGTGACTCGGGCAGCGGAAAAGGGAAAACATGCAAGAAGATGGGAGTGAACTTCTTTTAACTTGAGCGCCGCGTTTTTAGAATGCTGTTTCATGCATGAGACATTGCAGGAGATGCAAGTGCAACAGTCAAACGTGTCCATATACATAGAAAAAACAATGGAAAAGCAGCGCAAATGAATAAAATACCTGTGACTACTACTGTATGTCTGATATGTATCATGTTTGCATCATGGTGACAGGCTGAAAGCTACTGTTGTTTTTACAGAACATTTATAGTTAATAATAGTCTACTGGTGTTATACCTACAGTAATTTTGAATTTGAATTACCTTGACTTTTGAGATTTTTTAAAAGCATTTTCTTCGTATTACTTCTGAACATATAATATGTATAAGACAAGTTTGTACAAGATGTAGTTATGCATCGTTTCTGAAGAGATATTTAACAAGTGATTTGTTTAAAATTTACATCATGTAAATGGACATGGACAACTTAATGTGTGGTGCACTTGGAATATAATTTTCTTTAACTAGAGGGTTAATAAAGAAAAAGTTACTTGAATCATGTTGTAGTTACATTTTCAAGTTGACTAGTTAAAAATTGAGAATCGGTCAAACGTTCTGGAAAAAAATAAATAAATAAAGATTTTAACTTTTTGCCATATCGCCCAGCCCTAACAACAAGGATTTAATTCAGGGAGCCATTAAATAGAACATAAAGGGCCAGATTTACTAGACAGGGCAAATTAGCGTGAGAGCGCAATTCCAAAACAGCACTGATGGGCGTGGAAATTTCTGTGGGTGATTTACTGACATTGCGCAAATTAAAGAACACAGACGCAACATCTCATTTACATATCGACCAACGCAATATACCAAGTACAAATTAGCATAGCCGCACTTTTTTGGGCGTTTAATGATGGCGCAAATACCAGTGATTTGACAAATGCAAACGTTAGTAAATAGTGTGCTGTAGGGCTAGACGATATATAAAAAAATATATATATCTTGATATTGTCAAAATTTTTACGATATTCGATATATATGTCGATATGTTTGCATTTGCTTTTAAATAATAAAAAAAAACATTAATTTCTTTTGCCCCATTAAAAAAAACAACAAAAACTATTTAGATAGAAGTTATTGTTACAAAGTAAATACAAAATGTTTAGTGCAAATTTAAGCAGTTAAAATTTTTTATTAAATGAACACATGTATATGTAACTGAAGTAGCGCAAAACAAGTACAGAAAGTGCATTCTGTCAACTTTTTTGGTGCATGCAATTCACAATTTACACTGTGCAACTGGGGGAAATAATTAAACTGGGATAAGTATTTTCTTACAAGTTTTTAAGAACACAAGTCTGTCAACTGTCTCTGGTTTAAGAGAAGCTCTGTGGCATGAAACTATGTTCCCACTGGCACTAAAAACCTTCTCAGATGGGAAGCTAGTTGCTGGAACACATAGGTATTTCTTATACATAAATTAATACCAAAGACTAATGCACTCTTTCTGTCTATATTATGAAAACTGGTAAAACAAATTAAAAATATTATAACAGTGAAATTCCTAATAGTAACTCCAAATTGCCATAGCCTATGTTTCTCTATTCAAACAACAGCAGTTGAGTAAGTGCATTTATTCAGCGATCACAATCGAAAACAATATAGTCGAGATCTCATGACAGAACACAGACTGGTTGAGTGACACTTTCATTTAGATCGCTAAACTCCAGCTTGTTTGTTGGTGTTTTCAGATCATCTGCGTCAGCGCTTCTGCAATGAGGAGCGAGCACGTGCGCATGGTTGCCAGATTGCTTAAAATAAGCAAAACACTAGGCATAAAATGTATGCTTGTAACAGCGAAGCTCTGATTCGGGGATTCTGAACTATTGATATCTGGCAACCGCACTCATGAAAACTCGCGTACTAGAGGCATGTAGAGCAGTCCGCAATAACATGTTGTCTCCTTTTTTGGACGTACGGCGCATTCTTTTGGGAAAGTACGCTTGAATTTGAAATATTCGATATTCACGATATTTAAAAATTTTACATCGCAATACTTCAGGAAAAAACAACAACAAGGATTTAATTTAGGGAGCCATTAAATAGAACATAAAATTTACAATAAATACAACCATCCTAGATGGCTGACTAGAAATGAGAGAACTTTTGATTACAAAATACCAATGAAAAATGTGGGGTCTATAAGAGTTTTAATATTTTTGAAAGTCTCTTATGCTCACCAAGTCTGTATTTATTTTATTAAAAATACATGAAAAACAGTTTAATTTAAAATTATTAATGTTATCATTTTCTATTTAAATATGGAAAAGCTAAATTTTCAGCATTATTACTCCAGTCTTCAGTTTGACATGGTCCTTCAGAAATCATTCTAATATGTGACCCTGGACCACAAAACCAGTCATAAGGGTCAATTTTTTGAAATTGAGATTTATACATCATCTGAAAGCTAAATAAATAGGCTTTTCATTGATGTATAGTTTGTTAGGATAGGACAATATTTGGCCGAGATACAACTATTTGAATATCTGGAATCTGAGGGTGCAAAAAAATCTAAATATTGAGAAAATCATCTTTAAAGTTGTCCAAATGAAGTTCTTAGCAATGCATATTACTAATCAAAAATTAAGTTTTGATATATTTACGGTAGGAAATTTACAAAATATCTTCATGTAACATGATCTTTACTTAATATCCTAATGATTTTTGGCATAAAAGAAAAATGGATAATTTTGACCCATACGATGTATTTTTGGCTATTGCTACAAACATATCTGTGCTACTTAAGACTGGTTTTGTGGTCCAAGGTCACATATGCTGATTTGGTTCTCAAGAAGCATTTCTATCACTTTCAATGTTGAACAGTTGTGATGCTTGATATTTCTGTGGAAAACATTATTTTTTAAGGATTCTTCGATGAACAGAAAGGTCAAAAGAACAGCATTTATTCTAAACAGATTTTTTTGATGTCACTTTTGATAAATTTAAAATCCTTGAAAAAAACTAATTATTATTAAATTAATATTATTACTACTTTTAGTTAGTTACTTACTAACATTGCAGGTAACCAATTACAGACATCTTAGACCTTGGGTCAGGGAGGCTTATGGGACATATGTTTTGAATGTTCATGTCTTCTATATTGAAAAGATATCGCCAGTAAAAGGAGGAATGGACAAAATTTTATTGTGTATCTCTCTCTTCAATTGCACTGGAGACTCAATCCCACTCCACCTACATGCTCTCTGCAACTGTCATTGTTTGGGGTTCTTAGAAAGAAGTTGTAACCAAATAAGAAGACCAGAGAAAAGGTTGCTTATGCGAAAAAAAAAATCAAGTTAGTGTTAATTAAATGCGTTCTCAGAATCTAAAACACAGCAGATGGATTTTTTTTCCCCCTGGCCGCAAGTGCATATGGCATCAATTCTGGAGTGTGGGAATGTCCAAGAGAGAAAAATCTGTGAATGAGAAGTAATGAATTCTAATGCTGCCATTCTCTAGCAGACATCGACAAGGCTGTCTGCCAATCTTACAGTGAATACAGAGTTTCAACCAATCCATTTCAGGACCAATATGTCAAATGTCAAACAGGGTCTGTAATTCAACAGCGGTTTCTACTTCGAATCCTTGCATTGTTCTCATACGCTGAAATATTGGTGACCAATTCGTGACATCTGCAGTGTCTCAAAAAGCCTGGTCTAAGAGGAGACACTTCACTTTAACACCAACATGAATAGTGCTAAAAATAGTAAAATGTAAAACAATCAGACAAACTTCTTATGCGAAAAATAGTAAGCATTAATGCTGGAAATGAAAGTGCATGACATATTTTTACCATTATCAGCATCATGAAAAACATGTCATTTTATTCACTTCAGTTATGTTTTATTTAGTGGTTTCTCAAATTTTATATAAAATTAATTATATATTTTTTTATATTTTTTATTATTTCTTTATTTATACTTATGTATATAACTATAATATATTACTATCAAACGTTGAGTTGGACAGTGAGGGCCTTCGAGTTAAAAGAACCAGTGATCTAAAATAACACTTAATACTGCTCAAAATATGTCAAAAATTATATTTTACATTTCCTATTTAACAGTTCCTTTAAATAATGCCAATTAGTTATATTTTCAAATAATATACTATATTTTCCCATTACAGCAATAAATCCAGTGAACAATCACACAGCTGAAGGACAAGCATTTGAATTGCTGTTTTCATAGCAACCGCTGCAGTTGATGTTGGAAATATATCCTCTATTTTTAGACTCATTAAATGCATAATGTCTTTGGCTAATTCACATGTTTCACCTTTTGAGCGCTTATGGATTACAGACGCAGGGGACAAGCGTTTAAACAGTGGGCAGTATTGTTCAGGTCCTCTGAGCCCCCATTACTGAGCTCAGGCAAAGCTGCTAATGTGGAGCGCAGCTAACCAGACACGGCGCTAAGCCCGGGCATGAGAATTTCAACCTCACATAACCAGGGTCTTACAGAGTACACAGTCAGTCTACAAACCATGCTGTTGACACACTAATGACATTCCTCAACTTTGGAGTTTAGACTCAGTGCTTTTAAGAGTACAAACTGTTTGGCAAACATTAAAAGAGATCAAAATATCTCAAGAACTTAAGTATGTAATTTTATAATCACACATTAAATTTATTTTAGTTGCAATGTCAACACTCATCTGAAAAAAAATTGGATCTTAGTGAAGCCAGAAGTATAAAATCCAGATGCAAAACTTAGTAGGCTATTGTGTCTAGAGATGGAATCGCTTTGACTGATATTTTTACAGATATTCAAACTTTTGGTTATATATTAGATAAAACTAGAGATGCACCGATCGACTGGCCGGGGATCGGAATTAGCCGATTTTCCACATGATCGGTCAGTCTGCCGATTCCGAGCCAGTCCATTTTTACGTCACACTTACGTTCACATCCGCATGTCAACATGTCATCGGTGTGGAATTTTATACAATAGTAGTTCAATAAACAAGAGTTTAAAATTAAGTGGCTTACATTTTAGACCCAATATTGACTGTTTTCGCTCAATTTTGCTGACAAAAATAGCAACGCACAGCAGTGTTTCCTTACTGAATGAATAAGTTTGTTGATACTGATTTCATTTGAATGGTAACAACTCTACAGTTTCTTATTATTCTAAATTATGTGAAAATGTAAGAATTTGATGTGAAAGATGACACATTTAATATGGTTATTGGAAGAAAGAAAATTACCATTAATCAACATTGTGGGAAATGACATCTGTATTGTTACAGCAACTCATTTTCAGTTAATTGTTATTTCTTCTTCGTTCCAGTCACAGAGCACTTTATTTTGAGAGTTGTTTAAATGAGAGAACATCTGTAGCTTAGTCCAGATTGGAGGAATTGTAATGTTTAATAATTTCTTTTATTATCTAAATGTTTTTTTGCATTGGTTTTTGTTTGTATATAGCGTCAATTATAGATCTTAGAAAGACAGAAGAGGCTTGGTCGACCAAAATTGTATTAGTCGCAGAAAAAAATATATAAATAAATAAAAAAATCCACAGGCGAAGTCACGCAGTTTGTGACGGACAGCTCGTTAACGGCTACGGTAATAAAGTACATTGGGCAGGACATCCAAACGCTCGCCTATCATTCATCGACCTCAAATATGGCTTATCATCTGATTGTAAGTATTAGCAACTTTACATGGCCGCTCGCGCTCAATCTAATGTTAACCTAGAGAAATGTGCGCTATTCAAGTGTCTGCGGAGTGTGGAGCTGAACAGTAGCTCACTGCAGGACAGATGGAGGCGCCGGTGCGCTCACTTACTCCTAAAATACTCCCTCATTTTTGGTCACACAGATAAGATTAATACAGCTTTCGAATCTGTAAAGACTCTACGTTTATTTGTGTGCACATATCACAATAACAACAAAATGTGCTTTTGTAAAATAATGAAAGCAAACAGGATGTGCTTTCTGCCGTCTCGGTCTCTGTGAACTTGAGCGCGAAACTCCGTGTATGTTTGCCTTACAGACATAAAAAATATATCTATAGAGAGTGAAATGTCTACTTTCAAATGAATTAATTCAACTGGAAAACAGATATTCTCAGATTATGTAATCCGTATTAAAAGTGCAGACAGACGCATCCACTGCTGCAAAGATGACGAGTCAGTGTCGCCGACTTCATCTCTTAAACAAAGAATAAAGAAAGCACTAGTTTAGCAATAAATTCTTAAAATGTTAATGCAGCCTA
>NW_015631726.1:31962-34628 GCF_001515625.1 Sinocyclocheilus rhinocerous
ATAAGAGTAATACATCTTTCAAATCTGTAAAGACTCTACGTTTATATTTGTGTGCACTCACAATACCGTACTTTTGTAAAATAATGAAAGCAAACAGGATGTGCTTTCTGCCGTCTCGGTCTCTGTGAACTTGAGCGCGAAACTCCGTGTATGTTTGCCTTACAGACATAAAAAATATATCTATAGAGAGTGAAATGTCTACTTTCAAATGAATTAATTCAACTGGAAAACAGATATTCTCAGATTATGTAATCCATATGAAACATGCATACAGGTGCACTACTGCGGAGATGACGAGTAAGTGTCGCTGACTTCATCTCTTAAACAGAGAACAAAGAAAGCACTAGTTTATCAGTGAATTATTAAAATGTTAATGCAGTCTCCTTACTGTTTTTCCCTGACAAATTCATAATCATTAGCTTCTACGGTGCGCTGTGGCAAGCTTTATGTGTGCGCTTGAGCGCTTATTAAGCAATGTAGGCAATTAAAGGCTTATTATAATGATTTAAATTGTTTATTAATAAACGTGCGATTAGTCAACTAATACTTAAAATGAACGACTACTAGTCGACCAGAAAAATCCTTAGTCGAGGGCAGCCCTAATTGAAACACTTTAACAACTGAAACTTCACCACAGATCAGTTTCTGACAGAATACCACTGCTAATTTCACACCTGTAAAGACTGAAACTTGGACACAGGTAAATTAACTATGCCGGACATTTACCACAACACACTTAAAACATTTTCCACATTTCGTTGGCCAGCATCTTGAACACGGTTTGTTCATTTTTGCCTTAAAGTTTCTAACGTTGTCCTAACGTAACTCAAGTAAATATTAAATGCAACCCTAAAGCTCTCGCACTGCTTTCCTAATTACAAGATTTCTCAAAAATACAAATTGTTGGCTTTGAGACAAAGGAAAGAGCAGCCCAGAGGGCCAGGCGAGCAAGGGGAGCAGAGGGCAGGAGGGGGTTGACTGCCAGATTGGTCCCACTGAGCCAATGTTTCCTTCATATGTTCAAGTCCTGGCACCATCCTTCCTACCAGTTCGCATGTAACCAGGCAACTGTACAGTCGGCTGGACGTAATGCCTAACTGAACGAGTACAAGTGCTCCTATTTAACAGAGAAGGAAGGGAGTTTCATTCTAGCAAGTCAGGTGACTGAATCCATTTAATTGAGATGACCAAATGATCATGCCTTCTTACAGTTTGCCAGCAGATCTGCACCTAGTAGGTGGGAACAAGTGACTGCCTTTGAATTGATTGGTTGAATGAATGATTCAATGACTCAAAGACAGATTATGTGAGTGATTAAGAAGTGGATCATTCACTGAATAGTTTATGCTATTCTGAATCTGTTATTAAAAAAAAAAAAATGTGTTCAAGAAAAAAAAAACACCTGTGTGTTGCTCAGAGATGTACAGTCACTTAATAAATATAGAATTATATTTATAAAAAATTTTTTTTTTAAATATTACATTATTACAAGTTATAATAGTTTGGACATTTGCTACAACAGAAATGTAGAGGCTGGATGATATAGCTAAAAAATGTATCAACGATATAATTTTTCATATCGTTCGGTATCGATAATTATTGACATTTTTATAACCTTTTGTAAAACAAAGAGCAATAGAAAAAAATGTTTAAATTGACCCACTGTATTTTTAAATTAACCCAATTTATTGAGACAAACAACAAATATTTTTTGTTTTAACAGTCAAACACACAATAAAAATTAAACAAATATCGAATTTCTAATGTTTTATATGCAGATTAAATAGGTCTTAAAGGTGCCATAGAATGGAAAACTGTATTTACTTTGGCATAGTTGAATAATAACAGTTCTGTACATGGTAATGACATAACGTGAGCCTCAAACACCATTGTTTCCTCTTTCTTATGTAAATCTTGTGCATTCAAAAGACCACTGAAAAATAGGCGAATCAGAACATAACACCGACTGTGACGTTACAGTCGGGATCACTAATAGTTACGGCCCCAACATTTGCATATACCCGCCCATGTTCTATGCCAGCCGCCAGCCGAACCTGCACAGCCACTGACAAGCATCTGATCTTGTAAAATGTGTGGTAAGTACTGCCGCTGTAGTTTACACAGAGCACGTGCGATCACAAATCTCGAAAGTGAAAGTAAAACACGATCGTGCATTCGAAAGCAGTTTCAATGCCCCGCATATTAATAGTGGCTCCCTGATGTCCACATTTTATATACAGTATAATTATCCAACAATATAACTGCGAGAGAAAGTATTGAAATACATATTTTCCCTGTGTTTCCTTCCTGCTGTGTGAGCTACTAAAATGAGCCGCACTGTGAAACAGCCAATCAGAGCAGAGCTCAACATTATTATTCATGACCCTTCCAAATAAGGTAAAAACAGACCATTTCATCCTAGGGACAAATCCTAGGGTTGTAAATGGACATGTAAAACCGTTGCTGGAGATTTTTTGCCCTTACCTAAGCCACATACCTTCTATGTACAGTAGATATCAGATGCAGCACATTTAAATTGTCAACGCAAGGAAATAAATGTCTATAATGTCTATAAGCATTACGTCTAAATTAACTTTTAACTTTTAACTAATAAAAATCAAATATAATTTCGTAAATTTCGTAAATTGTTATGAACAAAACAGCAT
>NW_015631726.1:36446-66626 GCF_001515625.1 Sinocyclocheilus rhinocerous
GTGTTTTCTAAAAGTTTAAACTGTTTTAACTTTGCATGGCTACATCTGTTGTGTGAGACGCGAGTGCAGCAGTCATATTTGTCCGTCTAAAAATGCGCTGAATATGCATCTGTGTGAATGGCTTGGTTTCGGTTTGCACCCAATCAAGATCTTCTCCGCATTGAGATTCTATATTTCTCTAATATTTTGAATGCATAACACAGCAGCGGCGCATCTCGTGGGTTAGATTAACAAAACATTAAAATGCAACAACGTCTCTTACATCATTATCACCGCATCTCCTAACATTCAAATACAAATGTTTATTTTAAATTTGACTAATATTCATTTTTTAAATTCACAATCTCCTCATCACAGGCAGGCACAGCACTCATTTCAGCATGTGTTTGTGTTTGTGTGTGCTGTCTGAGTCACTCATAGCATGTGCCTATATCGTGCACTATATCAAATATTTTTTATATCGTTATCGAAGAAGGGGAAGTCGTGGCCTAATGGTTAGAGAGTCGGACTCGTAACCCAAAGGTTAGGATTGTAGGTGGGGGGAGTGAATGTACAGCGCTCTCTCCCACCTTCAATACCACGACTGAGGTGCCCTTGAGCAAGGCACCGAACCCCCAACTGCTCCCCGGGTGCCGCAGCAAAAAAATGGCTGCCCACTGCTCCGGGTGTGTGTTCACGGTGTGTGTGTGTGTTCACTGCTGTGTGTGTGCACTTTGGATGGGATAAATGCAGAGCACTAATTCCGAGTATGGGTCACCATACTTGGCCACATGTCACGTCACTTCACTCACTTTAAGAAAGTGTACCATCGATAAATATCGATACCGTTTTATCGACAAGGCTGGATCTCTTGGAATTAGAATAACCCTGCTCTAAATTTACTCCCAATTCCAATTGCTACATGAGCTCCATATATGGCAGGGTTGAGAATTTCTCTCTTCACTAAAGTGTGATTTCATTCGACTTTGTGTATCTTTAAAAGTTCACTGCTGGCGAAACATCAGAGTGGGATGCTTTTAACACAGCCTAATGATAACCACGACATATTGCATATTTAAGGGCATCTCTTGCCAAAAGAAAAATCTGTAATGAGAAATGAAGAGCAACACAACCTCAAGCGCATGAAAAAAAAATAGCAAAACCTTTAACCCAACTTTTTTTTTTTTTGATAATGCAGCCTCAAGAAAAATGTCCAACCTATCCATAAAACTAATTTCACTGTCAATCAATTAAAATTTTTGGCAAAGTAATGACATTTCTGAATTAATCGCATATCTCAATATTAATTGAACATAAAGATCATTTGAAATTTAATTGAAAATGAAAGTTTTAAGGATCCTTTACAATGTAAGGTATTTAGAGGTCAGAAGCCATGATTAACTGCATTCATTTTTGCTTTCTGTTTTTATTAATTGTACTAAATGAACACGTCAACTTGACAGTTCTAGTTTTTACGTGCCTCCTACCTAAAAGGTCTAAAATTCCAGCTTTTCCTCCCACTGGAGTCTTGACTATTTGCAGAGGCTCTTGCTACCAAGGCCGCCAAAGTGTCATTCAGTTGCCTTGGCAATCGCTTCTTGAATACATTCAGGTTCATCTTCTGAGGCTGATGTATACACATATGCACTTAATTTTGGAATACAGCACAGAAGCCATCTAAGTATGAGTGCTCGTTCAAATTTTACATCTCAGAACAGCCAAGAAACATGGTGGAATGCAAAAAAATAAAATAAAAGTGGAAAAGGGAAAAAGACCAAGAAATCAAACGTTGAATCAATTCATTCCAAATAAAAAGAGAGGAAACAATCAAATGAGATGAAGATGAACCTTTCCTTTGTAAAGAAATTTCACCCTGATATGAGTGAGCGATTAAATCACATTTGCAGTTCAGCCCATCTGATGTGAATAAGCAATTTAATTCTTTCCTGTTGCTTAAATGGATGAAAACAAACTAGACAGAAAATCCGGAAGAGTGGAGAATTAAAACAACAACATTTCCTGAAATGGTATGGCATTTAGACAAGGAGAACATGAAGTTTCCTGTGTGTGACTCAGCTTTGGTGTTAAACGATGTCAGATCTACTCTGCTGTTGGAAGATAAATCAGGTGCAGTGGATTTATGAGACACAACTAGGTTCCAAACGCTAATGTTCATCATTGAGTAAAACAGAATTGATGTGAAAATCTCTCTCTCACTCATTATTCTGCACGAGGGCCTTAAAATGCAAGGAGGAGAGGGGAGCGAAGTAACATAATTCCTCTCTTTTGCAATAATTACCATAATAGCACTAAAATTATGTCTATTCATCATCTTAAAATTGCCACCCATAATTCATTTCACCAATCCATCCACTATTTCAACCCTCTTATAAGTGGCAGAATGCTGTATCAGTGTTGCTCTCCAACCTATTAATTGCTCAAGTTTATTGCTCAAGTCAAGACTGTCAGTCATATCTAACAAAAAAAAAACTCTTTCTTGTTGTAAAATGTGATCATGAAACATTACCATTTGCAACCCCTTGTACTTAAAATAAAATAATAAAATATATTACAGTAAATCAGGAGAAAATGCAGACAGGAATTGACTGGATTTAAATTTTTAAACAGCAAAGTTAATTGGAGGAAAGGATTTGAAAACGCAAAAAGGATTTGGGGATGATGTTTTTTTTTTTTTAATTGGAACAACAGGCACCTTTAACTCGACATGAAGACCGCTAAAATAGGGCTGCATGATTTGAGAAAAAAAAAATCTAATTGCATTCTTTTATTAAAAATTTGATTGCGATTTAGAATGCAATAAAAAAAGCTCCAGTTCTGCTGTGCTTTTTTGCAGGGCTGCACGATTTGGCCACAAAATGTGTGATCATATCAATTTGACTAATAACATAATAATAAGTAGTAGTAGTAGTTGAAGTAGTAATCATTGTGTTATTATTATTTTTATTACCAAGTGCACTTATTAAAACAAGTTACTACTGTAATATTTCACTGTACAATAAAAAAAAATTACAGTACAAGTATAAAATTACAATACTAATATTTATGGCTGTTTTCATTTCTTCATTTCCACACAATATTTCATAGTACTTTTACTTTGGCAGAAAATTGGCACATGATCGACATGTTGAGAAAATGTATTTGGGTTAGGGCTGGACAATTAATCGAAAAGTAATCGAAACTGAAATTCAGAACCTCTTACCGACGTAATTTTCCCACGTGCAGCCCTGCAAAAAAGCACAGCAGAACTGGAGCTATTTCAGTTTTTAAACCTGTTAATACTTAAACTTGGGGTTGCCTGGTCCGCTAAACAAAACAAGCCTCAATTGCTATTCGAAACTAGACCAATCGCATTTACGTTATGGGATGATATTAGACTCAAAATATACATGTATCTTACTAACCACAAACAAATGCCTTTCAATTTGAGTCTGTGGAATTCGGGATTAAATGATTGTGCAGCGATTTGTACAAATACAGACATGTTTGCGAATAAAAATGTTCTGTTCTGCATTAATATATCATAAATTGCTCATGCAAAAAGGAATCCGTGCATATGTGGATCAGGTGACACGCGTGCATTAATTGACCTCTAGTTCGAGTCGATCTTGAAAGGCATTTGTTTGTGGTTAGTAAGAAACATGTATAAAATGTATGCAGTACATGGACAATTGTGCGTGCATCTATTAATCATTTTGAGTCTAATATCATCCCATATTACGTCATCTGTCCCCTCTGTCAAAATCGCGCTAAGGGTGATAGCTTTAATTAAATGGACTTAAAAAACCTGTGGCAGCAGCATGAATTGGCAACCCTAACTTTCCCCTTAAAAACATATTACTGTGTGTAGTCATATGACTCCGTCCAGTCAGCGGCATGGAAAGTAACATAGAATTTAAACGCAGAGTCATCTGAGCAACCAAAGCAGCGTAAAAACATGCTTTTTACATATTTTGATGTGAAAATATCCTTTTTACATTCAAAAAGAAATGTGACTTTTTTCATAAGACATTTTAATTTCAAGAAATGTGTGCTTTGATTTCAGTTGTTCAAAATATTCAATAAATAACCATAAATAGTTTGTTTCATTCAATTACTTTAAAATCACAAAGATAAGAAATGCACTCTTTCATTAGAAAAATATCCCACCTTTAATAGTTATGCAGTACAAACCTTGTCAGTGAACTATGAGGGCAAATGAATAAATAACTAAATCATTCATTAATCGCAATCTATGTAAAAAAAATTATTTTAGGTCATATCATCCAGATCTAATTTGGGTCTTGGTGTTTTGTGCATAACCCAAGTAAGAAATATACAATATTGATCAGTAAATGCTTTGAAAGTACTTGAAGCATTTTTGCCATGCTGCGTGTCTCACCATAATGAATTCAACACTGCTTCCTGGCACAATAACTGTTCCTTGGCACAAACGAAACAAATCCATGTTACCATGTGAGATTTAATTTAGACCATAATATATTCGGATATCAGGTCTGAGCACCCGTCGCCTTGTTTCAGTCACCTGGATTTGCTATGGCCACCCTGTGATTAGCACAAATATCGCGTTATATTAAGAAGCCTATGGGCTCACAGAGTGAAGCCACAGCTAGACAGCTGGGATATTGTTTCCCTGAATTGAGCTGCTCTGGTCTTTCCATGTGCCACAAACGCTCGCTGTTGTATTCATGGAATTCACAGAGCTCAGTGCTTGGATCCAAATAACAGCTGTTACTGATACATATGAGAGACCCGTGAACCTTGCTTTGTTTTGTCCAGCCTAATCACTTAAAGGGGTCATATGATGTTGCTAAAAAGAACATTATTTTGTGTATTTGGTGTAATGAAATGTTTATGCGGTTTAAGGTTCAAAAAACACATTATTTTCCACATACTGTACATTATTGTTTCTCCTCTATGCCCTGCCTTTCTGAAACGCGTCGATTTTTACAAAGCTCATCGGTCTGAAAAGCGAGGTGTGCTCTGATTGGCCAGCTATCCAGTGCGTTGTGATTGGCCGAATACCTCAAGCGTGTGACGGAAATGTTACGCCCCTTACCATATTGTACCATACCCGGCACGATGAGACAAAAACATTAAAAGCCATTATAAACGAGGCATTTGTTGCATCCAGTGGGGACATAATTACGGATTATAATAACTGACTTATACTGTCGTTTTACACATTGTGTTGCATCGCGCCGCGTAAACATAAAACCATGGCTGCATTTGTGATCGGAGAAATGACAAACAACAAGCACATTGCTCAGAACTCGCGTTTGAATCGTCAGTGGCAAATTCTTTAAATATAAAAAACGTACTTACAGTCTGTGAGTCAGAACAGCCGGCACTGTAGTCTACTCTACCAGGATCAGGAAACAGTCCTCCATAAAATGCACTGCACACATCTGAATATTTGGGTTGAACTGTTCTGGAACAGTGTTGTAAATACAACTTAACCACTGATTTCTAAAATCTTCCCACATCGTGACGTAGACATGTGGGGTCGTGTTTAAACGTGGCGTTTTAGGTAGGCGTGGTTGACTCAACTTTTATAAAGAACATCTCTTTGGATTTGAGACTTTAGTCTTTGCAACTTTACAGATCTTCTTTATGCACCAAGAGCTTGTAACACTCCAAAGAGAAAGGAAAAATTGAAACTGCATCATATGACCCCTTTAAGACAAACTGAAAAAAAAAAAAGCTACAAGCAGAGGCAAATAGGAGCGAGAGGAGAACATACGTCACAGGCTAACGCTCTTTAAACACATCCCAGAGGACTGACATGATGAGGTCATCAATTTTCCACTTTGTTTTAATGCATCCGAGTTTTTTTTTTTTCCATGACTTTAAATGGACTGGTAAGAAACCTATTTGAGGCATGCTGAGTGCTACAGTAGTGTATGTGTGAATCATAGCATTACACAAATTCTGCACACTTTTTCTCACATTTTCTGAGTTAATAATGGTGTTAAAATCTTCAGAATTCTGCGGAATAGTTTAAATATGGCAACTTGTTAAAAAGAGCTCAGAGTATTACACTCTTAACTGCAAATGTTGTCAAACAGGCAAAATTTAGCAAACAAACAAAATAATTTTGTGGACATTTACAGAGCTTTCTGTGGATTTCTGCATGCAGATTTTTTGCAGGCCTAGTCTTTTATAGTACAGGGTGACAGCAGAATTCACAACCAGTGGCGGCTCGTGGGTTTTAAAATAGAGGAGGCACACTAATTGTATTGGTCTGGGATCCCTGCCGATTATTATTATTATAATTTGCTTAACCACTTTAAAATGGCTTTTTGGTTGCTTTTAGTCAGAAAACGTAAAGAAAACGACATACATACAGCAAGATAATATAATTTCACTTACCTGGCCTATCACTTGAAGCAAACATCCATCCCTTCTTAAAAGTCTGCGTTGCCTCCCCCGACGAGCCGCCACTGTTCACAGCACTGCATATGTCTAGGCTATATTTGGTAACATAATGAGTAAGCTTTATCACATCCATGTAAATTATTACAGAAGCAAAAGGAGGAAAATTAGCCTTTATCAGCTTATCTTAAAAAGGCTGTAATGATCAGAAACAGCTCATCTTAAATAGGCATAACAACTTGAAAGGATAGTTCACCCATGACATTTCTATCATCATTTACTAACCCCCATGTCATTCCAAATCTGTATGACTTTCTTGAAAGTCTTGGAGGAAAAAATAAATCGGTTCAAAACAATTAATGATTTCGGTTCATGAAATCTGGTTAACTAATATAGTGCAGAATTCCTATGGACTACTTTTGATATATTTTAGTACATTTGTTTCCTTTTTGAAGCTTGTAAGCTGCAGTGCCCCTTTGAAATTGCACAAAAAGCATAAAAAAATGGTCTTCAGATACAGGTTTGGCATGACAAGAGGGTGAGAAGAATGATGACAAAATGTCAATTTTTCCAACAAACATAATCCACTGCGTCTTCAGCGGCTCAGATGTCGGGAGTAAACGACGACTGCTATGTTCATTATTATATCCAACAACAAAAGACCTCAATCGCTTAGGAGTCATTCTTGTCTACAACTGCTCCAGCGGTGAAACAATGGAGGACTGATGACAGCTCACTCAGGGCGGGTCTAAGGGAAGACACCAGTCCAGTCTGTGCTGAAACGCTACTGTCAATCAAACTATCATGGTGTAACGTTTTCCCACTCTTTTTGTTTGGGTAAATTTTAGTAGATTAACAAAAAACCACTGGGTGGATTTTTATCATTTTAGGGTTAGCCAACACACATTTCAGTTCAAACAACTTGTAAAAGTGCATGTAGCATTATATGACCCCTTTAAGGACCTATAGGGCTGATCTGTCTGCTCCAAATGGGGCTCTTATTTATACATCCGATATTAACGGAGTAGAACTAAACCCAACAAAGCTGTGCACATTGATAACAGAGACAAATGTGGATTCACATTTCAATTACTTCAGTCAAATTCAATTAAAAGTTTGCTGATCAGTTTGTAGAGGTACTACAAGAGAAGATCTTGTATGGAAGACAAGACTGTAAGTCTCAGTACTCTTCAAGAAGCACAAAACAAGCCTTTACTAGCACTTTAGAGATATTAAATACTAATTAAACTATATGAACAGAAAAGAAGCCTTCAAAACTGTAACTGTAAAACCTGGGCACAAAAAAAAAGGAAAACTTTCATTTAGCGCCTTGTTTTTAATTAAGAATGATATGAATATGGCACACAGGCAAATTTATCAACTACAGGCTAGTTGTAGTTCTTGCTTATCAAGTCCTAAAATTTAGTTTTATTTGCTATAAAACTAAAATGCACCAAGTAGATTTCTACATAATAAATGTATTTTTTAATCAGACACATTGTACATGTTTTTTGTCATGAAGCACCAAAGTTACAATTAGTGGTCGACCGATATATCTCCAAGGCCGATATATACAGAACTGTTAACACTGACAGCGAACAAGAGGGAGAATGTGAGCGGTGTGCGCTCAGGCGCTGCTGTTCTCAGCGCTGTCAAAATAAAAGCCTTGAACGCATCGGCCAAGCAGAAAAACTTATCGGCCGATGCTGATATTTGAAAAATGCCAAATATCGCATCGGCAGATAAGTTTTTCTGCTTGGCCGATGCGTTCGTACTTTTATTTTGACGGCGCGCCAGACTTTTATTTTGGCAGCGCTGAGAACAGCAGCGCCTGAGTACACACCGCTCACATTCTCCCTCTTGTTCGCTGTCAGTGTTAACAGTTCTGTCTAATACGGATAGAAGTCTGTCTAATAATCAGATAGAACGGTTAAACAAAGGAATTAATGTATACAAAAAGTATTATAACGATTGCTTTTATATTATTAGTAATAGAAAGGCAAACATTATAATACTTTCTCGTTTGCCGTCAGCATTAAGCAAATACGCATTTATATCATTTAAACAAATCTTTGAATGACTAATGAACATTTAATTTCACAAACCTTGCAAACTTAGTAGAATCCAGCTGTGAGATCTTGTGAATTGTGCATTTTTATCCAGCATGATCGTGTGTTCTCTGTGTGACGGTATTAAATATTTATTTATTTGTGAAAAATACTTCGCCATCTAAAGTATATGTTTATTTTACAAAATGTTTTAATCCATTGTCAAATGATTTCAAATTTCTTAAATATTAATTAAAATTAAAAACAAATTATATCGGCTATCGGCCACCCTGCTTTCCAAGATATCGACATCGACTGTCAAAAAACCAACATCGGTCGACCACTAGTTACAATTTACTTTTACTGATTTTCCAAATGCTCATACTACCAAGGAAACATACTGCTTACTTTAAACGTGTTAAATGTAAGCTTTGTGGCATAAAAAATTTAATTTACTTAATTGTCAGTCAATTAATTTGCTAAATTGCTGTTGGATGTGCTCTCCCTTAAAATGTATACGCACATTTGCTGCAAGAAAAAGACAGCTAAAGTATAAAAGCATAGTTTTGATGACTTTCCTATTCTTCAGAAAATGGTTAAAATCTAAAAAAATAAAAATAAAAATAAATAAATAAATAATTGTAGGTGTGTCCAGAATTTTTACTGGTATGTAGGCCTATAAGAAAGGGAAAAAAAAGGGAACTGACCGACAGTGTTTTGGCCTAAACTTTCCCATTGGGATTGACTGGGCTGAGATTACAGAATATTTTTACAACCATCTAGACACGAGATTTGTTAAAAATGGTTTCAGATTCTCTAGAGACACCAAAACTGAGTATGGGAGTCTAAAAACTATGGGAGAGCAAACTTCAGTCTCTGAAAACATGAAGTTTCACATGTGAAGCTTTGACTTTATTTTTTTTTAAAAAGAAGAAGAATCAAAGAAAAGTGACACGTTTTTACAAATCTATAGCTAAGAAATTTTGTTGTATTACAATAAATATTTAACTTTATAAAAGTTTTCAATCTGACACACAAAGCCTCCAGCCCACACACATACTTTCTCAAGCCCTTTTCAGGAGCAAGAGAAATTAACCCCCCATATTGCTTATGGCATTGTCCAGTTAATAGGTCGACAAGACCCGCTGCCTTTTGGCTCACTGACATGACCCTGTACATCACTGTCATTATCAACCTCCCACAGCTCACATTCATACCTCTTCTCATCAAACCAGTATCCAGCAGAAACAAGAACCAGACCTGATATTATTATTAGTAACAGACCAATGTAGCCAGGTCAATAATTCATCAATATTTGGCTATTTTGAGATCAATTGTCTGGTAAACATGCTAGTTTAATCGATTAACCGAAGCAACACAAATATTACCAAAAACCTGGACAATGTACAAAGCACAATTTCTGTTTTCAAATACTTTTAGTATGTGCTTTGGCACTGGTGAGATTTTTGTATAATAATAAAGAAAGCCTTCTCTAAATTACATTGCTCTACATGACAAAATACTACATGGTGGAACTGCAATAATGTGGGACGAGCAACTAATTAATGGCTAAGCAGCCTTTCACTGTGTTGTTGTGAAGAGAGCTGAATCACTGACAGCCCTCTGCTGGGCCAACATTGCCGCAGACATGAACATATTTATGGTCTGCTATTAATCTTTATGCTATAACTGGATGACAGTTTTATATATATTTTAAAAAACCACGGCAGTAAGCTGCTGTCAGAGGGGAAGAAAATCTTTGAGTATTGGCAACCTTGGGTAGTTTTCATCTAATTGTTTTTATAATTAAATTTCTAATATATATAATTATAATTTATTATTAAATTTTTGTATAAAAAAAAAGAAATATTTTTTTAGAAAATAAAATACATATATAACATTTAAAAAAATATTTCTATTTACTTCACATCTTCATGCTGCTGCGTGGGTTAATTTCAGCAAGGTGGGCAAGGACCTTGTACAATGTAACATTTTCAAGATTACAATGGCATATCAAGGTTCAACATCAGTGATGCTGTAGACATGTCTAAAAAGCATCCATCAGCTTCTATTAGTGCTGGCTCTGGACCTTTATAAACAAGGCCAATTATAAAAGGTTTTCTTATATGACTGAATAGTTGACTAGTACCCCCGACTAGTCATGTGGTTACCTACCCTTGTGGTATAACAACAAAATGACTTTGCCAGCAACACGACAAAATATAATTGTCAGCCTTAAATATCATAAATGTTGTGTTCATCTAGCAAACGGCAGGTGTTGCAAGTTACATCCAACTAAATTTCCTTTTTAGCAGTGATGGAATTCATGGCATGCAAATCAGTTTCTTTAGAGCCTTCATGGCATAATCTCTTATATTTTCTATAAATATTAATCCAGTTGGATGATAAAAAGAGGAGGGAGAAAACGTACAATCAAGGCAAAGGGTAGCAGAAGCTCACATTAAATTTTCATCACAGCAGTCTGAAATGAGAAAGAGCTCGGTCTTTCTTCTCTCCCACTGAGGGAGTGGGTCATTCAACCACATTGCAAACCATGTCCACAAGTAAAAATATGAAAAACATTACGTTATAAAATGTTGTAAAAACATTAGCAATGTATTTGATTACTAATACATTTAAAATAAAAAAAAAACCTTCTAACAACATGAAAAATTGTCCACAACCACATTTTTGACTCGGGATTGCATACTTTATCTGCTCTGTAAAAGAGTTCTTACGTTTACTGCGAAAAACTGACAGCTGTGCCAGAAATTCATTGTAAAAAAAATACTGTGACAATCTTACCAGTATTATGGGATGCATATTGGCGCATGTACATTTTAGAACTTATAACCACATTTTTCATCAAGTAATATAATGTTAACATACATATACCAAGCTACTTGAATTTACTTGAAGCTACCAAAATCTGCTTTTTACTTTAAAATTTACTAACAACCACCATAGTAATACAGGTGACCCAACAGAACCCCTCTTGATGAATCATAATTAAACATAAGTGACCTGTCCATAAAATATGGCTGATACTTACAGGGTCTTATGTACAAAGACCAAACACCAGAGTACCACACGACACTAAAATAATGCAATAAACATTAACTAAATAACATTCAACATAACCAAAATTAGAAACAACAAATTATTTACACAAATATATTCATAATAATAATAATAATGTTATAGTAATATGTCTAGGGATGCACCGAATGTTCGGTAACCGAAATTATTCGGCCGAAAATAGCAACAAAAAAAAAAGCTAGAATAAGCGAAAAGACCGAATAAACTGTACCGAACAATGACGTGACACTATCAAATAGCAACCGAAATGGCCTTAAACAATTAGTAAATAAACTGCAGAACGTTATGTTAAATATTTTCTAATGTTTTAAAAGAAGGCTCTTCTGCTTAGCAAGGCTGCTTTTATTTGTATAGTAAAAAATACATGCCTGATTCAAAGAAGGGGGTCTGATGGCCAAAAAGTATTATTTTACTAACTTATTAATTTTAAGTTAAATTGTGCTTTGTTGGTATAATGTCTGAATTTTAAAAAATGTTCAGTGTTAAATATTTTTAAATTGTTTTGTATTTAATTTTTTCTTTGAAAAGCAAGACAAAACAGTAAAAAGAACATTTTGGCTATTTAATTTGTGCAATGGTGAAAAAAATTTGGCAAAATACATGGGGGAAAAAAACTCAAAAACCATGTTTGGTATTCGGCCCAGTGTTTCATTTTGTTCAGCTTCGGCCAAGAATTTTCATTTCGGTGCATCCCTAAATATGTCACATGGTGACTTCTGAGAATGTCCTTTTACTGCATTTCACTGTAATATGGTAATTCATAGTTTTGACTAAAAACAGTAAGATTACACATAATGCAATGTTAAACCATTTAAAATTTGAGATATATATGGTGACGTAACTAAAGTAACAGGTTTGGACTGTAGTATTTCTTACATAATTACACTGTAAAAATAATATGCAGTTAAACATTTAAAATGTGCAATTAAAAATGAGTTTTGAATGTTTTGAAAGATTAATAATAAACTGTATTAAATGTACTACCACTCGATTTTTTTTTTTCTTCTTGGTTTGTAACGTTACAGAATAATCAAGGTCAACTGTTCACCTATAATAAACCTTACAGTCCAGTAAAGCAGTGGTTTTCGATCCTGGTCCTGGGGACCCATCACTCTGCTCTTTAGCAGAGAGTTCATGGTGGGTGCAGTAAAGCCATCTTGACGCATTTCTCAGCTAACGACTTCTAAAGCCATTATTAAAATAGTATTTATTACACCTTTTCTAGTAAAAGTATGTCAAGAAATGCGTCACATCTCACTCCAACAGCAAGCAACTGCTAGAGTGAGAAGCAAACCCCTGAAATGTGTGTGACATCAAACTTGAAATCTGTTCCTTAGTCACTAAAACCTGGTTATTTACAAAACAATGGCATCTGTTATGTGGGCGAGCTTATTATTTTTGTGCAAAGGCCAATTTTATAGCATCTCCTAAGAATGAGTAAGGCAGTCAAGAGGTTTTTCCACCCATAGTTTACCTGAAAATTTAAATAGATTAGATCTGGGGCCCGTTCTTCGTACGTCGCTAACTCAGTTAGCTGGATTTGATTGTTGACGATTTGGCATGATCTTGGATTGTTTGGTTCTTCGAAGCTCATCCTGGAGTTGCTGTCATAGCAACAGGTCCGTAAACTTAAACCTGCTCGGGAGCAGGCTTATTTCATGTAAACAGGATTAGATTGCATCTTTTTAAGCAGAATTGATACTTAAAACCTGTCCTCTACCACCGCTACTTTATTACAAGAGTACAATATTAGCTTTGATATTTTTCCATTTAATGCAAAGCTATTCATTCACTGTTCAAAGTTTTGAAAATACTTTAATATGATACTTATGTTGTTGTTGTTTTTAAATAATAAAACAAACAATAAAAGTCACAGTTGTGTCATTTTGAGAACTGAAAACATCTGGTAATTAATGGCTGTCATTCTGCATAATACAAGTCTATATGCAGCTGTTAAAAATTAAGATTTTGAGAAGCTATAAATTCTCGCTGTACACCTTGTGTGCTTTTTAAAGACATTCGAAAAGAAAGCATTTAAGAGGGACACTAAGATATTTGTGGGAATGACTTTAGAATTGCACGCTAGCTTTAATGGGCCACTCACACAGCAGGTTGACACTAAAATTATATGAAATACATGTGGACTATTACATTTTCCAGCCTGCCATGTACAATTATAAAATTAGTGTGTATGCATGATTTGACACTATGTGGGAATAACAAACACACAAAATTCGTAGGCGGCAGCGAGGCCCATTTGTGAAGGCAAAGTAGAAAGAGATGGGTGACAAATGAAGGAGAAACAGAGGGTGGTTCTGCAATAAAAATAACATGCTGAGTTTGGTTTGAATCAGGATGCATTCCAGAGTCTCTACAGAAATAATCGGCTCCATGTGCAAAACATCTTGCATTTATCTTGTGTGAGAGAATTACAGAAGATGATAGTTGTTGCTATATTAATTAACAATGAAAAGTTCCACTGTGTGGCATGCCAACATTAAAGTAACCCAAATCCTGTGTACTGTTAATTTCATGTAATTCAACAACGGAAGAGTTTCGAGAACTGAAAATGTGCAAGTAGAGGTGCCATCATTATCACTGAGTGAAATTCCCAAGAAAACATGGAAAATATTTTGAAGATGATCATAAAATTACTCAACTAAGTGGGTCAACAGAGATGGTTTACTCCAAGACACACTCCTGCCTTTTAATCATCTAATGTACACAAGAAATACAGGGCCCCAGACAAAAAAATCGAGTAAGGAGCCATTGGCTCCTATAAGAAAAAACTCAGGCGCCAAATTATTTTTTTAAGTGCCACAGAATAAGCATGTTCTGAATAAACCCTTTTAACATTTCAATCATACTGTCTTGTGTTTATGTCTCATCTTTTCTTGACTTTATCAGCATTTTAATCCATCTTGTAGATGACCTGGGAACTAAGGTTCACTTAAAGTGGGAACTAAATGTCTTTTCCAACTTGAAATATACAGTCACAAAGAATTGTTCATTACACAGAATCTGTACCAATATCATGGACCATAAGCATCACTTGGCCACTGAGTGTAGTTTGGGCTCCTAGTAATGATTATAAACGAGAATTGTTAACGATATTGCCAATATCCACACAGCTGACAGCTTTACCTGTTTGTTCAAGTTGTGCACGAAATAGATGCTGCTTTTCTGCACTTTCACTTCGCACGTTTCCGTCATTTCGATCTCTCTCGCGCTGTACAGCTGAGCTGCGTTTAGCAGGTGCGCGACAATGCTGCTGTGCGGCAGAGATGAGGACTGTTTGAAACTCTTTTTTCCAGTAAAACTTTGATGCGCATCGTCTCAGTTTAATACGTGAACATAAGGTGTGATTGCAAAACAATCAGGAAAAAAAGGTATTACATGCACATTTTTAAGTTATAACATGTAAATATATATAGTCGCCAGTGGCGACCTCAGCAAAAACTTCTCTCGCAAATTAATATTTTAGTCGCAGTCTGGAGCCCTGAAATACCAATAAAATCCAACCACATGGGATTATCTGAAAGCTTCATGAGAATAGCAAAAATCTAACATGCTTTCTGCTCTTATTTAGGGTGTAAATTCATGAGTAGGCCTACTAAAAGCACGAAATGCAACTGCAAAATTTGTTTAAAAGTATCATTATTTTTTCTTAAATGCTCCGACCAGTCAATCTACTAATGGCATAATATTTGTTTCTTCATCTGAAAAGATTTGGAAAAAAAATTATAACAAGAAATCTGCATGACTCCATTAATCTTAATGTCTTAATAAAAAATAAAAAGTTGCATACGTGTAAAAAAAAAAATTTGAGTCCATCATCCACAATAACGCTTCCCCCAGTAAGTGTTAAAAAAATTTAATTAAAAAATAAAAGATCCTCCCCGGTTGTCTGCTCACATCAAAATCCACCAACATGTTTATTCAGAAATGTTTTCACTTGTAAACGGTGCTTGATCTGTGTATATTTATCTCCTAATTCAGACATTAACTAGAAAGAAAGCAATATTATGGATAGACAACATGTCTACATTTGAAGTTAAAAACATGGATCTGTTTATTATAAACACAGCTTTTTACGAGTGGTAATTTGGTGCAGTGTTCATGGAGCAGAACCTGTGGCTTTGGCAGGGATGTTTTGTGCAATATGTCTTTGCAATATGGTCCCTGTATTCACAAGATGTTAATTGATGAACTGGAGTCATGTGGATTACTTGTGGATTACTGTGATGCTTTTATTAGCTGTTTGAACTCATTCACTGCAGAGGATCCAATGGTGCAGAGGATCAAGTGATGCTAAATTTGGTCCAAATCTGTTTCAAAGATGAAATAAACTCTACTGTACTTCTAATCTACTTCTTGGATGGCCTGAGGGAGAGTACATTTTCAGCAAATTTTCATTTTTGGGTGAACTATTCCTTTAAATGCAATAGGAAAAAAAAAAGTTACACAACATATAATAAATAAACCATTACAGCTTATAGTTGAATAGTGAAATGAAGTACCTCAAGATGTGGTTCCTAACAAGACATCTAATACAAGCCGTGGACTGCAGCAATTGTTTAAGAGAGGTGCGGGCAGCCACCCACACACATCAGAGCTTGATTACCCTCAGGTCTACCTTGACAACAGGAAAAACAATGCATGGGGGGAGTGAAGAAAAGAGAGAGTAAAGACTCCCAGCACCAGGGGCAGTTGTGCCTTAATTATCTAAATTTTAATCTCTAATGGTAAGATCGCACATTCACTGGAGGTGGTTGAGAGATGAAAAGCAGGGGTCCTCTCACAGAGTACTTCTGGATGGTGTTTGTGAGAACAGGCCTTGGTTGCTAAGATACAAGAAGCACAATTGAGGGTCTGCACTCATAAGAGACATGTCAGAGTCGGATTTTGAAAGGTAACACAAACTCACTCCTACAGCTGTTTTATGGGGGAATAAACCTTCAACCTTCCCAGGGATTACACACATGGTTGCCCATTTGAAACTTATAAAGTCTTCAAGTAACCAAACAAAATCTGCAATAAGGCCGGTTGCCTACTACCTCATAATACACCCGGATACATAAATCTATAGACCTATATATTATTGAATGTTTCCTCATTTAATAGATATACTTCCACGTACAGGCACTCACATATCTCTAAAAAGCCTTAATTAGAGGGGTTACATATTTAAAACATCAACACATCAACCCAAACAGGCCTTTCTTCAGCACACTGTAAAAAATTATTTTTCTAAGTTATAAATATAACATTATTAGAGTACATTTTACAAGAAAATATTTCAGTCTTTCTACCTCACAATTTCACATTACTTGCCATTTCTTTGGAATTGTGATATTTACTAGCAATTTCTGAGTGAAAATTGTTTCTAAACCAAATTATTCCAGCGCACCCCGATGTTTATTATTATTAGTAGTAGTAGTAGTAGTAGTTTTATTTCTTTTTTTCCATTAACACACTGCTTCAATATGAAACCTCATAATAGGATGATAACTTGTTGATGATAAAATGAATAAAATATACACACGTTTGGATTTAAAATTATTATTATAGGGCTGACAATTCAGTACACTTATTAATTTAAAAAAATAATATTTGAATGTATGAAATTAAAATAAACAATATATTGACCTCTAAACTAAGTGACTTTTTGTGATGCCAGTGATATATTTGTTTTTCCACACACTTTTTAATTATTATTACTGTTGTTATTCTAATAATTATTATTGCTGTTGTAGTTAATTTGATAAATATTATTATTATTGTAATTATTATTATAATTAATTTATTAAAACAAATAATTATAATAATAATAATAATAATAATAATTAGTATTATTATTATTATTATTATTATTATTATTATATTGCTATAATTTATTATTATTATTAAATAATTATTTATTAAGTAAAAGTGACCCTGAATAGACTTTTAAAAGAAAGACGTGTTCAGTAGCACATTAGTTTCTTCTGCAAAATTTCACTGGTATTGGTCTACAACTGAAATATGTGATATAATGTAAATTGATTACTCAGACAACGTAAATGTCTGCACAAGCTGAACAAAAGTTGACACAGCATCAAAAGATCATCTGTGTGTGAGCTCCACATTAGTCCCAAGAGATGGTGCTTTCTTCAGCGTGCCGCTCTGCAGAGCACGTAGTCAGCCTGGCCTGGGGGGAAGGTTAATGCTTCCATAGGGGATCACTCTCAAAGGCAAATTAATAGCAGATCTTTCAAGAAGGACAGGGAGGACATCTGTTTTGAATTCCAGTGGGTCTGCATGTTACAGAGTGGTGCAATTCAATTAAATCGGCCACAAACCATGTTAGAGCTGGAGATGTGCCAGGCAGGACTCTGTCCACCTCCTCTGTTTTCCCCCATCTATGCTAGCTCCTCTAACTGGGTCCCACCTCCGGCTTTAATGAAGCACACAGGGGAAATGGAGCTGGAGATTGTGAACTGTCGATGATCTGTAAGACAATCCTCAAAAGCACCTTTGGTTTGTTCTTATCCTTAAGTGCATAGTGTTTTTCTTGTAGCCTGGTCTTGCTGTAATGAAAGAATGGTATGCAAGACAACCTGTGGTACTTAAAGTACCCAAGAAATAATTGCAAAACATCAAAATTGCTAATTAATTTGCAACCGAAAGTTACAAATGATTAGCTGTACTCATCAGGACTTAATTTGTGGCAGAACAAGTCAGATCTAGCACCTTCAGAATTGGAACTGGATATGGAAGTGGATCTTTATGCTTTATGTTTAAAAATGAATAAAATAAGATGGCTAACCTTGTATTGAACCCAGAACGGTTTTTTAAATCTCATCGAAACACTAACAGCGACCTGATTTCACCTTAGTCGTTACTATAGCCCAAAAACCTTTCATAAAAAGCAGCACCGATCATCACAGTCTGAGGAAAGCTAGTCATCTATGAGAGTACTCCTAATACATCCTTCATCCCAGGATCTTTATAAAACAACAGTGAACTACTGGAGAGTCCTGCTAGGTCCCGTGTAAACAGAGAGAGATCTGATATGCTGAAGACAACAGCATTGTGTGGAAAGAGCAACAAACACAGCAGGCCGTTCCCACACACACCATTCAAAGAGTCTGTGTTTTTAATGAAAACATAATTATGTTTGAAGACGAAGGATTTTAAAACACATTTACTATAAAATGATATATTAGTTGGAGTCAAAAGATTGTGAAATTCAACTGAGCACAGTGGTTAAGTATACAAAAACTATGAAACTGTCCACAGAGAAAATACTGTACTGTTTTTAAGATTATGAAATCTACTAAGACTGATAAGAAATATACAGTGTATATATTTAATGACTGATTAAAATGTAAAAAAAAAATAATAATACTAATAATAAAAGGTTTTTAGAGATGTAATTCTTTGTAACAAAAAATATGTAGTCTTAATACTTATTTCATAAATATTTAATATTTATAACAGTAATCATTAAAAATAATCCAGACTCAATATTGCACCATATTTGCACATACAGTTTAAAGTTGTAAAGCAGTTACTAGTTTCCAATAAAAGGTACCAAGTCACCCAAAAAGGAACAGAAATGGAAGCATTCACCATAACAATGTAATAAATCCATACACATCCATTAAATAAAATACTTTAAAAGTGTTTGTTCAACTAAATTCAAGGCTTTGCTGAGAAAAAAGGGTGAATCATCATCAACTTTTGTTGCTTTCATAACTGCAAGAACATCTAAGACCTATAGAACTGACTGATAAAGACACACTAAGTCTTCTTTTCATGCATAAACACTCTTAAACTTCTGCTGAAAGGTTTGAGGCTCAGGTAACAAGGGATTGACAGTTCTTCTAAAGATCTACTGAAATTCTCAGAACTAACGAAAAAACTACAGAACTGAAAAATTACAGCAACGTGACAGTACAGTAAACTTTACTGATAAACATGTATTGTGTAAATTGACCAGCAGCACTTTATAATTTAAACGCTTTTCAAAACAATGTTAACTTTTTGGCCATTGCACAAATTATCTAAGAACGCTGCTTATAAGCGATTTTCCACTATGCACTAGTAGCTAAGCCGGGAAAGGTAAATGGAAAACACGGAGTGGAGTTAGAGCGGAGTGATTACAGAACACTTGTAAATGTCCAGCTGTCGCTCCGATCCACTCACCCGTCCAGACTGTGAGTCCCAGACTCCCAGCGTTGATTATAAAGTCTGATGCTCTGGCTTCTTTTGGAATTTTAGTTGGCAGAGGAAAATGTAGGCTATGAACTTCTAAACACATTTTCTCATTATTAACTTATTGTTTACACAACTGCTGCATAAAAACATCTCATGGAAGTGTGCACATAATCAAGCAGACTAATCGCAGCCACGTTACGTGCCTATGGTCAAATGACCATGTTGACAGTCGTGAGTGAGTGAGTGATAGATAGATAGATAGAGGTTAATTCAAACGATGAAAGAATATAAATATGCACTGTACTAACCTGTTTCCACAAAAAGATGTCCATTTCGTTTAACTTCCATGAGACCAGCACATGTATGGCAGACAGTATAATTCCAGTGATGACCGCTGCTCTCATCCTCACCGGCAGAAGTGTGTAAATGACATGGATGAAAAACACAGTCCACCAGATGCCTTCAGACGCGCTGCGCGGCTCCACGAGCAGCACACCGATCACCTGTACAGTCAGCACCACCAAAATGAGCACATAGCAAACTATCCACATGTGATCCTGATGGAAGCCGTTCCTGTTGCACACGACCATCAGCGTGAGGATGAGCAAGATTGCCGTGGAGAAAACCACCACGTAAGTGACCCGACACACTACTCCAGCGCAGTGGAACCCCAGCATCACCGCGCACACCAGCACCAAGACGGCCATGAGCATCGTCAAGCTGCTCTGGTTGAGTCGGAAGAAGTAGCGCTGGTAAAGCCTCTCCAACTTCTCCGACTGGAACTTCTTGGATTTGAAAATCTGCATCACGCCGTTGCAGCACGCGCTCATGGAAAAGTTCACTTCAGGCATGAGCTCCTCCTCTGGTTTGGATTTGGTTCTCCTGTCCTCCAAACCCAGCTCCACGGACTTGGGTCTCACTTCTCCATCTCGGTACCTCGGGGAAGATCTGTTATTGTTGCGGCTCTCCTCCCCGTGTTCTTGCCAGGCAGACTTGGATCTGAAACTAACCCGGCTGACGGTGGTCGTGGCTCGGCCCGGTTGTCGCTCGAAGTCATCGTCCTCTCTCCACCGGCTGTTGGACCGTATGAGCTTTTTGCAGGAGGATCTGGCCGAGTATGGACATCCGTTCGCCACGGACTCAGACTCGCCCCAAGCGGATCTGTGCTCCGTCCCTCCCCTCAGTCCAGGAGCGCCAGCGCCGGGTGGGCTCACGCTGTTAGATCTGGACATGATCTCGATTACTACATGCAATAAATGACTTCAGGGTGCGAATTATGGGGGTTTTACTCCCTAATAAACTCAAAGAAAAATTCGGAGGTCTTACGAGTTTGTTTTGTTTTTACATACAAACATACGTTTTCAAATAACGTTTCAGTAGCCGCGCAAGTTAGTCGGAGTGCGCTAAATGTACAGCCTACACTCGCGAACAGAAATTGCATTTGCTTGAGGAAACCATAGCAACAGCTGCTTAACAGCTGTTTGTATTGAACGATACATAACTACTGTTATTATTTATCAAGTTACTATAGGTGCAACGCCACAAATGTATAATAAAGCCGTTAGCGTTTTGTTTTTGTGCAAGAGACACCAAAATGGGTTACGCGAAACGAACCAAAACAGATTGGTGACAGATTTAAATTATTCGCACACTGTATATTAAACTTGTCAATCATGTGTATGTGATCCCAAATAAATTGTTCTTACACTAAAGAGGGGATTACTTTGGGGGAACACAGCCTATATTAAAGTCATTTGCCCATTTAAGACACAACTTTGCAGTTAGCTGGTGATTTAAAATAAAAAAGTAGCCTAAACCAAAATTATGTGTGTGTGTGATATATAGACGTGCATCTCATTGAAAAAAAAGAACTAGTAAAAGTGGTCCATTTTGTAATTTATAAAAGCAGCATTTTGCATAGGCTACTGCTTTTATAAATTAGGACCAATGTAAAGGGAGTAGGCTACAGTCGTTGTAGTCAAACTCTCTGAGAGACATAAACACATTTTGCAAGTCAATCCGCTCGTTTTTACATCACAGAGGACTTTAAATGATTAAATATACAAAGTAGTCGTTTGGGACACATCCTCAGGTGGCTAGAGCATTAGAGGAGGTAAACGCAGAGGGAGTAATTGTGCGCCCCATTTCAATTCATAGATACTAACGCACAAACCACCTCTGGGTGCAAATTACTAGCGGGCATTTTAGGGATTCAACCCCCTAATTAAGACTTGAACCATAGGAGTAAATAAAAACAAAGATTGTGAAAGTATAAAAACCACACAAGTATACATGTATATGTAGGGAAGTAGACCTGTATATAGGTTTGAAACGTTTCAGCACTGTTAAGAGTTATATAAGTTAGTCAGAGCGCGTATTTTCACCTGTCGATAAACGGAAGCTAACAAACAAAAGTCGCGTTCGCCAGATGAGGTAACCATAACAACAGTAAGCTGCTCGCCAGCTTTCCATTGCGGTTAGTTTCGATACGTCCATTAAGCATGACAAGAACTAAAGTATCGCTTTATTATAGAGTTACGTATCACAAATTTGTTTAAGAAGACTCTCGGAAACTGATATTTGTTAGTAGCGCCAAATGGCAATTTGCGTTTGCGCGAGACCAACCTCGAAAAACTGTGGCTCCCCTCAAATTATATTTACATTTAATAATTTAACAGATTTCTTTCTTTTAAAAAATGGAAAATTCTTTTAAAATAGTCTGCCACCAATAAATCACTGTATAATTCGCACACTCCTTAAAACTGCGTTATTTAGTCCAGATTAATGAGAACTGACCCTACGCCCATCACGCTAGATCTCCACGTTTTCATGACAGGAGCAAATAGTGTCCGCAAAAGTGTGGTTTGGTCTGAGCTAGAAGTGCAGAGCACGACTCCATGGTGCGTAGCCTACGCATTGATCCACGCAAGCTGTACACATGTGAAATAAGAGGTCGCAGCCCACTAGATGATTATCATGATTGCTTTGAAAACCTGGGCTTTCCAACGCTCCTGCATGGTCAGTTGCGTCACCACAAGACGACCTCACAAGTGTCCTTTGGTGAAGGAGTCTTCATCCGTGCTATGCAGATGGGTATCTCCAATGCTCCTGATGCAGTAGCAGCAATATCACCAGCGCTGGCGTCTAGATGAGAAGATGAATTGTCACGCCACAGGAGCGTCGAATCCGCCCTGCTCGCGCGGAGCTGCGTATTGACAGTGCCGGATGGAGATGCGCGTCCTTTCCCTGCAGATTATCAAGACCGAAGCACACAGAATTGATTAAGCGTTATACTCCGTTTTGGTGCTACTTGTCTTTGTATTTCCATTCAACCAAGTATGATCTTTAGGCCCCGCCTTATCTGCGATTCTATTGGATAGAAGGTTGCACAAGTTGCCAATCAATTTTTCTATTGGTCAACCTGTGTGTCAATACACCGTGATTTGGATAAGTGGGCGGGACTATCGCACAGCTGTTCGTAAGGCAGAGTGGGGAAAATTGTTTGTTTGTTATGCTAATAAAGTGGAGGGGAGGGGGTTAAATAAATATGGGAGATAAATAATTTATGTCAAACCACATTTTTTGTATAAACGTATATTTTTTGTTAAACCACTTTTTACAGATATTCTGAATATTAAGCCTTTTAGTGGCTGTTTTATGTAAATATAAAAATATTTATATGAATAATGTGCATGGGAATGTTTATTTTTCTCATGTTTCTTACTTTTCTTTTTTACTTTTTATAAATGAAATCATTCACTTATTCATCATTCAACAGACATTACATCGTTTTCCTCCTGGTGTGGGATAAGTTGTCAGTTGTTTATCATCCCAGTGTGTTGACACTTTTTCCATTTCAGAATGCAGGATTCTGTCAGCTGGCAATAGCTGTGTGAAGAGAATTCAACTTTTTTGTGTCAGCTTGAGAAGACAAAAGATCTTGTTGTTTGCATTCAAGGAGTCATGCTTCCTCGGTTTTGTTTTTCATAGGTCTCATGACTCCCATCCTTTAAACAGATGAGATGCTGAGATACACCCCTAAGGAAATTTGCTTTAAATCTATTTCGTCCCACTTTAATTTTGAACACCACAGAATGCTTTTTCATGCTTTGAGAAAACTCAAATATAATCGAAAATCAAAAACTTATAATGTGCATGGGAATGTTTATTTTTCTCATGTTTCTTTTCTTTTTTACTTTTTATAAATTAAATCATTCACTTATTCATCATTCAACAGACATTACATCGTTTTCCTCCTGGTGTGGGATAAGTTGTCAGTTGTTTATCATCCCAGTGTGTTGACACTTTTTCCATTTCAGAATGCAGGATTCTGTCAGCTGGCAATAGCTGTGTGAAGAGAATTCACCTTTTTTTGTGTCAGCTTGAGAAGACAAAAGATCTTGTTGTTTGCATTCAAGGAGTCATGCTTCCTCGGTTTTGTTTTTCATAGGTCTCATGACTCCCATCCTTTAAACAGATGAGATGCTGAGATACACCCCTAAGGAAATTTGCTTTAAATCTATTTCGTCCCACTTTAATTTTGAACACCACAGAATGCTTTTTCATGCTTTGAGAAAACTCAAATATAATCGAAAATCAAAAACTTTAAAAAGGAGTGTAAATTATCTTAATCTCATCTGTATGATTTCAAACTGTGGATATGTATTGGACAAGGAAGCTGTTTTATTGTATAATTGTTTGTTTCCATTCGGCTTTACAAACGCCAATAACCTCGTGGTTAGTGCGCCGACATACCGCGCAACTGCGTTCACGGCGAACCGAGTTCGATTCCCGTCTCGAGGTCCTTTGCCGATCCCGCCCCCCTCGCTCTCCACCCAATGCTTTCCTATCCGCTCTTTACTGTCCTGTCCCAATAAAGGCAGAAAACGCCCATAAATATAACTTTAAAAAATGTTTAAGATTTAAATTTTAAAACACCAGATATATGTTTTTGAATTCTTCTTATTCTAAGTCAAGTAAATTATTGTAATTATTCAAAAAGGTTACTTTAGTGAAATAAGCATGTTTTTTGACATGAAATATATTTGAGTAGATTTTGCTTTTAATGGATTGCTTTTAAATGGCCAAAATCAAACCCCAGGAAGCAAATATTGCTCCTTAATAAAAAGGTTAATTTCTGACAACGGAGCGCACAGAACGTGTGCAATTAAAATATATCAGACCTTATGCTGGAGTCAGATAGATCTCTACTGCCCTCATGTGAAGATCGGATGAATATGCTGCAGTCCCCTTTACTAAAATACTATAAAAGCCTATAAAATTTAATCCCCCGGTTTCACAGACAAGTCTTAAAATAGTCCCAGACTAAAATGCAGGTTTGAGCTGTCTCAACTGAAAATATCTTGCTCTGACATATCTTAAAATATGTCAGTGCCATTGTTCTTTGTCAAGATTCACACCTGTAATGTTTTCTTCTAAGGCATTTTTGTAACAGCTGCTTAAATATCTTAATTTAACTAAGGCCTAGTCCTGGCTTAAACTAAGCCCCATCTGTGAAACTGGGCCAATAGGTGTTTAACAGTATACTGACATAAAGTGAAATATACTTAAGACACAATGCTTTTAATTACACCTCAGTTAAATACTAAAATATCAGGAAGATGAAGCACTTCAGCTTACATAATACAAACAAAATGGCTTTGCTTCCCATGTTATGGTTTATTGTAAATATATATCATCATATTACTATTCATACAAAGTTTGCTGGTCCCATGCAGAACTTGAATATCAAAAGCTTGACAATGTTGGCATTTTTATTTGAGTTAAGGGTCATGCTTCTACTAACCAAGGTTTAGCCACACCATTTTTACATGCAGTGTTATTCAAAGTTGCACTCCATTCATCCCATGCTAATCTTTTCATGAATAGGCTTGATAAGGAGAACAGGCTTACCACTTTGTTTGCAAAGACTCTATCTGTGCAATAGTGTGGCTCACACTTCAATACGAGAGAGATTCATTTGCATTGGGAGGGCTGAAGTTAACTGTTCACAATTAGGCAGACGGGCAATGAAGCGTTAAGTTTGTCTTGACTCCCAGTTTTCGCTCCACATTATTAGATTTGACTCATTGGAAAAGCATGACTGGAGGCACTCAAATCCAATTGGCCCCCGTTAGCCTAGGCTTGTGCTCTCTTCTGCTCGGCGTGCGAGTCTCTCTCAGCCAAACACTTCCACATCGCCAGCCGTAAAAGCTCCAAAAATGTAATCTGCAATCTCCTTCTACGACAGAAATGCACATCTAGTACATTAGTAGTATTGACTATGAGGTCCCACCCAGCAACTCTTTGGGTGATACACCTCTTTTTTCTGCAAACGGCCACAAACCAACAATACATATCCAATACTGATTAAAACAACCGATTAACATTGATCCTTTAAGAAACACAGCACAAAACAAAAAGAAAATACTAACAGTAATCATGATGGGAATCAGTAGACAAGTAGTGTGAAAGTCGAGTACGGTTTGAGTTATGAATCATACTCAAATATAAGGAAAAGGAATGCGTTGAGTGAGAAACAGAGAGATTTAAGTCAATTAGATTCAAATGTCTGAAATACAGTGTACAAAACACACCACGCAGGAAAACTATGAGACATTTTTTCTGGTTAAAGCCACCAGATGCAGCTAACTATATTTTTGCCCTTTGTCTGAGTGATATCTGCTACAATATTTGGTCAGTAATTCTACATTTAGAATCAAAAATAAAAATGTAAAAATGTTTTACACAGAACCTGATGTATTAGTATGGAAACGACATTTCTCTCCCTCTAAACTGAGGAAAAGCCATTTGTGTAGTTACAGGATCCCTAAAATCCCCAACTGCAACAGTTCTTGATCAAAATAGTATCGTTAACAATCATTCTGCAAATCTGGCCTGTTTAATCGACAAGAACGCCTTGTCTTCTTAAAAAAAAAAAAAAAAATCTGTAGTGTGGCTTTTAAAGGTTATCCGCTTGTTTCCGTTTTCGGTGCGATCAGTCTGCAGTGTGTGGCAACTGCGGAGAGAGTTATTCCACTTTGCTGTACTCCTCCACGTGACCCAGAACTTTCTTCCTCTGGCGCATCATGTGGAAGTAGAGCTGAGGGAATACTGAGGAACACAGACAAAGATGGTCATTAACAGGAACAGAGCTGTTCATTCACAAGACAAGAATGAGCTTCTAGAGATTTCAAAGATACACAAGATCAACCGAGGAATCAGATTATTTACAGATGGAAGATATCAAAACATGATGCATAATCTCTTTGTCCAGGAAGATTAAAACGTACATGGGATGTAGGAGACCATGACGAGGATGAGGAAGGTGTGGTAGTCGAAGGAGAAGTTGTACTTGTTAGGCAAGGTGATGGAGTACAGCCCTGTTTTCTGCACATATGGCAACGCGGCGTAGATGGTCAAAAGTTCCCCTGCCACTCCCATGGGGTACAGCACGATAAAAAACGTGTACCTGTGAATATTTGAAAAACGAAATATGTAAAATATGTCGTTTTCTAGCGAAAAAGGCCAGACAATAAACTCTGAGAAGCTTCACCTTGCCCATTTGATGAGGTAAGGCAGATGGTTGAGCAGGCTGAAGGTGTAGAAAGAGTAACGGATGATCTCCGTGACTGTCCAGGCCACCACAAAGAGGAGAACACTGTCTTCGCTTTGGACCTGAAACGAGAGAAACTGTAAGTCACACAGGGAAGAGACAGAACTGCTCAGCAAGCAGGAAAATTTAGTCGAGAACCATGCGGTTATGTCTGCTACTGTTCCATCGCAATTCACTGAAGCCACTCGACACACAAAGATGGACTACTGAGAACATCGGAAACGGAAGCACTTCACAAAGCATTCAAAGGCTCCAGCTTCACTTCTACACACATACAGGCTTGAAAGGAGGTTATTTTAGCAACATACACAGGCACACATGGACATGTTAAATATTAGTATTACTCCCCAGTTTTGGTTCAAGCAGGTTTCTCGTTGGAATAACTTACAGAAATACACACTTCAGCTCAGACGTCTTTCTCTGGGATGGACAATCAGAACTTGATTCTTAGTTTCAAAGAACTTAAAATAAATAACATTGTTTTCTTCACACTTATATTCTACTAATGCAGGATTTTTGGTGAGCATTGAAATATTATACAAGCTGTTGAAATCCACTAGATGGCAGTAGACCAGATTCAATGAGACAAAAAGAGAAATGTTGCTCATTATATACATTGCTCATGAGTAATTTGAGATATTGATTAGGATTTTCATATCCAGTTTTTTTTTAACCATGAGAATACCTGACACCATCATTAAAAAAAAAAAAAAATCATAATATACCATTAATACTGTAGGTCACCTGAACAAGTAAAACATCTGTTTTTTTTAACTAAAACCAAAATAAAACTATTAAAAATTGTTGAAATAAAGCTGAAATAAAATAAAATATAAATGTTAGTTTTACAAAGTGTTTCCCACTTAAACTTACATGAAAACTAAGTGAAATAAAATCATTTTAAGTTGAAGTATTAAAATGAAATAAAACTTTAAAATAATAAAAAATATATAAAAATGACAACACAAAATAAATAATTAAATATTTAAAAATAAAAATTAAACTAATAAAAAAAAAATTACAGCAAATTTTAAATATTATTTAAAAAATTCAATAATACTCTATAATTACTATAAATAATTCAAAAATAACGCTGCCGCATATGCAAAGTTAAAAGCATAGTTCACCCAAAAATTAGAATTTTGTCATCAATTACTCACCCTCATGTTGCACCAAATAGTTGTTGGTAGCCATTAACTTCTATAATATTTTTTTTTTCTCCATACTATGGAAGCCAATGGTTAACAACATTGTTCAAAATATCTTATTTTGTGTTCAACAGAAGAAAGAAACTCATACAGGTTTGGAACAACTTGAGGGTGAGTGAATGATGACAGAATTTTCATTTTTTAATAAACTTCACTTTAAACATAAACTTACTTCTCTAACGCTGTGTGTCACTGCCCAGGTAAGGAATACTCGTGACATCACTTGGAACCCAGTCAGGACCACAGAGGAGGGAACAATTCCTTCACAAAATTTTAAATATTGTGTAAAGAGATTAATCATTTGCATTTTTGCAATGTGGCTTTAATCAGAGTAAACTATGAATCCGATAAAGCAAGTATAAAAATAATCTTAATCCATTACACTAAACATGATGAGAGAGACATAAAACAGAATTAAAATCATTAGAATAAAATACTTTAGGAGAGCAAGGATGGTTATGATGTAACGGAGAGTGCTGCAGGACTGGTAGTTTGCACTGGGAAAGGTCACATTAAGCTTTAAGTCCCAGATAATGAGGTGTGGACTGTGAACTCTATGTTCCACGGGTGCAGTGAGACTCTTTATCACATTATAACAGTCAGACTGGCAGAGAAAGCAGCACCCTCGCTGACGATGGCACTGCTGGGTTAAAAAAAGCTTTCCTTGTATAGCCAATCTGGTCTATATACTTCACCTAGTGCATATTTATAGTAAAAATTAATAAGAGACTGTTATTAGCAGCAGGGTGCGCTTACCCAAGGCACAATGCAATATCTGTGAAGAGAGCAAAGAACAAATATTATAAGGTGCACTCAGCCTCAAGGAATTATCATTTTAGCATAAAAATAATCAAATTAAACTCTGTAGGGTGAGAAAATAACATACATTTCCACAATGTGAAATCAGGTAAAGAAAATGTCCCAAAAAAAGGAATATATATATATATATATATATATATAAGTAAAAAAGGTTCAGGGTCAGTATGATTTTGAAAAATATTTTTAATGTTTTAAAAAAAAACAGTAAAAACGGTAATATGTAAGACAAATTTTAAAATTTAAAGTAAAAAAAAAAACAAAAAAGCTGTTTTCTATCTAAAATGTTATCTCTTAACAATGTGAGGGCGAGGCTGGATTTTCAGCAGCCATTACTCCAGTATTCATTGTCATATTATGTAATTTTTTTTACTGTCACTCTATTTAAAGTGTCCTTGCTGGAAATGATTGATTTCTTTAAAAAAACACACAAAAAAAAAACTTTTGAACAGTAGTGTGTGTTCAAACATATTTGTATATTTATGCATTTAGCAGAGGACTTATCTAAAGTGACTTACTAGAATTCACAATATTATTATAATTATTTATACTGTTATTTTTATTTATAAAGCTGTATATAGATTAAACAATGCACAAATCTGTACATACAGTGAGTGAAATAAGTATTTGATCTCCTACCAACCAGCAAGAATTCTGGCTCCCACAGACTGGTTATGTGCCCATGTGGAACACAGATTAGTCCTGCCACTTTAAGAAGTTACTCCTAATGTCAGCTCGTTAGGTGTATAAAAGACACCTGTCCACACAATCTGTATCTTCCATTCCAACCTCTCCCACCACCATGGGCAAGACCAAAGAG